>NC_069510.1:91183987-91310520 GCF_027579735.1 Bombina bombina
TCCGTTTTTGGGTATTAAGGGGTTAATCATCCATTTGCTGGTGGGTGCAATCCTTTGCTAACTTAATACATTTACTGTAAAAAATTTGGTTGCTATAACTAATTTGGTTCATTGTTATTTCAACTGTGACAGTTTTTTGTGCTTCTTAAAGGCATTAGCGTTTTTTATATTGCTTGTAAATTTATTTGAAAAGTATTTTCCAAGCTTGCTAGTCTCATTGCTAGTCTGTTTAAACATGGGGATTACTCAGATTTGTCCCCTATGCTAAATCTGGATCAAGAGACCAGAGATTCTCTTCTATGGTGGCTTTCTCGGCCACATCTGTCCAGGGGGATGCCCTTCAGCAGGCCAGATTGGACGATTGTAACAACAGACGCCAGCCTGCTAGGTTGGGGCGCTGTCTGGAATTCCCTGAAGACTCAGGGATCATGGACTCAGGAGGAGAGACTCCTTCCAATAAACATTCTGGAATTAAGAGCAGTTTTCAATGCTCTTCTGGCTTGGCCTCAGTTAGCAACTCTGAGGTTCATCAGGTTTCAGTCGGACAACATCACGACTGTGGCTTACATCAACCATCAGGGAGGGACAAGGAGTTCCCTAGCAATGATGGAAGTCTCAAAGATAATTCGCTGGGCAGAGTCTCACTCTTGCCACCTGTCAGCGATCCACATCCCAGGCGTGGAGAACTGGGAGGCGGATTTCCTAAGTCGCCAGACTTTTCATCCAGGGGAGTGGGAACTTCATCCGGAGGTGTTTGCCCAACTGCTTCATCATTGGGGCAAACCAGATCTGGATCTCATGGCGTCTCGCCAGAACGCCAAGCTTCCTTGTTACGGATCCAGGTCCAGGGACCCGGGAGCGGTACTGATAAATGCTCTGACAGCACCTTGGGTTTTCAACATGGCTTATGTGTTTCCACCCTTCCCGATGCTTCCTCGATTGATTGCCAGGATCAAACAGGAGAGAGCATCGATGATTCTAATAGCGCCTGCGTGGCCACGCAGGACCTGGTATGCAGATCTAGTGGACATGTCGTCCTGTCCACCATGGTCTCTGCCTCTGAGACAGGACCTTCTGATTCAGGGTCCTTTCAAACATCCAAATCTAATTTCTCTGAGGCTGACTGCATGGAGATTGAACGCTTGATTCTATCAAAGCGGGGATTCTCTGAGTCAGTGATTGATACCTTAATACAGGCTAGGAAACCTGTTACCAGGAAAATTTACCATAAAATATGGCGTAAATACTTATATTGGTGCGAATCCAAGTTACTCATGGAGTAAGGTTAGGATTCCTAGGATATTGTCTTTTCTACAAGAAGGTTTAGAAAAGGGCTTATCTGCTAGTTCGTTAAAGGGACAGATCTCAGCTCTGTCTATCCTTTTACACAAACGTCTGTCAGACGTTCCAGACGTTCAGGCTTTCTGTCAGGCTTTGGCTAGGATTAAGCCTGTGTTTAAGACTGTTGCTCCGCCGTGGAGCTTAAACTTAGTTCTTAACGTTCTGCAAGGTGTTCCGTTTGAACCCCTTCATTCCATTGATATCAAGCTGTTATCTTGGAAAGTTCTGTTTTTAATGGCTATTTCCTCGGCTCGAAGAGTCTCTGAGTTATCGGCCTTACATTGTGATTCTCCTTATCTGATTTTTCATTCAGACAAGGTAGTTCTGCGTACTAAACCTGGGTTCTTACCTAAGGTAGTCACTAACAAGAATATTAATCAAGAGATTGTTGTTCCATCATTGTACCCTAATCCTTCTTCAAAGAAGGAACGACTTCTGCACAATCTGGACGTCGTCCGTGCCCTGAAATTTTATTTGCAGGCAACTAAGGATTTTCGTCAAACTTCTTCCCTGTTTCTCGTTTATTCTGGACAGAGGAGAGGTCAAAAAGCTTCGGCTACCTCTCTCTCTTTTTGGCTTCGTAGCATAATACGTTTAGCCTATGAGACTGCTGGACAGCAGCCTCCTGAAAGGATTACAGCTCATTCTACTAGAGCTGTGGCTTCCACTTGGGCCTTTAAGAATGAGGCCTCTGTTGAACAGATTTGCAAGGCTGCAACTTGATCTTCACTTCACACTTTTTCAAAATTTTACAAATTTGACACTTTTGCTTCTTCGGAGGCTGTTTTTGGGAGAAAGGTTCTACAGGCAGTGGTTCCTTCCGTGTAAAGATCCTGCCTGTCCCTCCCGTCATCCGTGTACTTTTAGCTTTGGTATTGGTATCTCATAAGTAATGGATGACCCGTGGACTGACTACACTTAACAGGAGAAAATATAATTTATGCTTACCTGATAAATTCATTTCTCCTGTAGTGTAGTCAGTCCACGGCCCGCCCTGTTTTTTATGGCAGGTCTAAATTTTAATTAAACTCCAGTCACCACTGCACCCTATAGTTTCTCCTTTCTCGTATGGTTTCGGTCGAATGACTGGATATGACGTAGAGGGGAGGAGCTATATAGCAGCTCTGCTTGGGTGATCCTCTTGCACTTCCTGTTAGGGAGGAGTTATAATCCCATAAGTAATGGATGACCCGTGGACTGACTACACTACAGGAGAAAGGAATTTATCAGGTAAGCATAAATTATGTTTTTTTTGTATAAAGCACAATTATTCCAATTCCTTATTTTTTATGCTTTCGCACTTTTGTCTTATCACCCCACTTCTTGGCTATGCGTTAAACTGATTTGTGGGTGTGTTGAGGGGTGTATTTGTAGGCATTTTGAGGTTTGGGAAACTTTGCCCCTCCTGGTAGGAATGTATATCCCATACGTCACTAGCTCATGGACTCTTGCTAATATGAAAGAAATGAATTTATCAGGTAAGTTCTTACATAAATTATGTTTTCTTCGAAAACATGGTTGGAGGATCAATTTACCAAAAAGTTTCTCGATTCCTCAGACAAGGGTCACCTTTTTTAGGTTTCCAGATAGATTCAGTGTCCATGACAGACAAGAGACGTTTGAAAGTGGTTGCAGCATGTCGGCACCTTCAGTCTCAGACATTCCCTTCAGTGGTTATGTATATGGAAAATTTAGGTCTCATGACTGCAGCATCGGACGCGATTCCCTTTGCTCGTTTTCACATGCGACCTCTCCAGCTTTGTTTGTATAATCCCTGCACCATGGATTCAGCAAAGATATCACAATTTAATATCCTTAAATCCCAATGTTTGACACTCTCTGACATTTCAGAGCTCTTCAGTTTTGGCCTCTGTTGAAGAGAGAACCATCCATTTATTTTCAAACAGAAAAAATCACAACTGTGGCATTTGTCAATCAGCAGGGTGGGACTCACAGTCCACAAGCTATGAAAGAAGTATCTCGGATACTTGCTTAGACAGAATCCAGCTCCTGTCTAATTTCTGCAGTGCATATCCCAGGTATAGACATTGGGAGGCGGATTATCTCAGCCGTCAGACTTTACATCCGGGGGGGTGGTCCCTCCATCCAAATGTATTTTCTCAGATTGTTCAGATATGGGGTCTTTTAGAGAGAGATCTGATGGCCTCTCATCTAAACAAGAGACTTCCCAGATGCCTGTCCAGGGATTTTCAGGCGGAAGCAGTGGGTGCGCTGACACTTCCTTGGTGTTATCAACCTGCTTATATTTTCCTGCCTTCTTCCAAGAGTGATTTCCAAAATCATCATGGAACTATCGTTTGTGTTGCTGGTGGCTCCAGCATGGCCTCACAGGTTTTGGTATGCAGGTCTTGTTCAGATGTCCAGCTGCCAACCTTGGCCACTTCCGTTAAGGCCGGACCTACTGTCTCAAGGTCCGTTTTTCCATCAGGTTCTCAAATCATTAAATTTGAAGGTATGGAAATTGATCGCGTAGTGCTAAGTCATAGAGATTTCTCTGACTCAGTGATTAATACTATGTTACATGCTCGTAAATCTGTTTCTAGAAAGATTTATTATCGAGTTTGGAAGACTTACATTTCATGGTGTTCTCATAAATTCTCTTGGCATTCTTTTAGAGTTGCAAACGTTTTACAGTTTCTTCAGGATGGTTTGGATAAGGGTTTGTCTGCAAGTTCCTTGAAGGGACAAATCTCTGCTATTTCTGTTTTATTCACAGAAAGATTGCTAAACTTCCTGATATTCACTGTTTTGTACAGGCTTTAGTTTGTATTAAGCCTGTCATTAAATCAGTTTCTCCTCCCTTGAAGTCTTAATTTGGTTTTGAGGGCTTTACAGGCTCCTCCATATTGAGCCTATGCATTCTTTGGACATTTATCTACTTTCTTGCAATGTGTTGTTCCTTTTGGCCAACTCTTCTACTAGAAGAGTTTCTGAGCTATCTGCTCTCTCTTGTGAATCTCCTTTTCTGATTTTTCCTCAGGATAAGGCGGATTTGCGGACTTTATTTAAATTTTTTCCTAAGGTTGTGAACTCTAACAACATTAGTAGAGAAATTGATGTCCCTTCCTTGTCCTAATCCTAAGAATACTTTGGAAAGATCCTTACATTCTTTGGATGTGGTGAGAGCTTTGAAATATTATATTGAAGCTGCTAAAGATTTCAGGAAGACTTCTAGTCTATTTGTTATATTTTCTGGTCCTAGGAAAGGTCAGAAAGCTTCTGCTATTTCCTTCGCTTCTTGGTTAAAGCTTTTGATTCTTCAGGCTTATTTGGAGTCGGGTCAGGCCCCGCCTCAGAGAATTACAGCTCATTCTACTAGATCAGTCTCCACTTTGTGGGCTTTTAAGAATGAAGCTTCAGTTGATCAAATTTGCAAAGCGACAACTTGGTCTTCTTTTCATACATTTACTAAATTCTACCGTTTTGATGTATTTGCTTCTTCAAAACCAGTTTTTGGTAGAAAAGTTCTTCAGGCAGCTGTTTCACTTTGATTCTTCTGCTGATGTTTTAAGTTTTTCTTGTAATTTAAAGAATAAACTTATATTTTGGGTTGTGGATTATTTTTTCAGCGGAAAATGGCTGTTTATTTTTATCCCTCCCTCTCTAGTGTCTCTTGTGTGGAGTTCCACATCTTGGGTATTGATATCCCATACGTCACTAGCTCATGGACTCTTGCCAATTACATGAAAGAAAATATAATTTATGTAAGAATTTACCTGATAAATTCATTTCTTTCATATTGGCAAGAGTCCATGAGGCCCACCCTTTTTATGGTGGTTATGATTTTTTTGTATAAAGCACAATTATTTCCAAATTCCTTTGTTGATGCTTTTTACTCCTTTATCACCCCACTGCTTGGCTATTTGTTAAACTGAATTGTGGGTGTGGTGAGGGGTGTATTTATAGGCATTTTGAGGTTTGGGAAACTTTGCCCCTCCTGGTAGGATTGTATATCCCATACGTCACTAGCTCATGGACTCTTGCCAATATGAAAGAAATTAATTTATCAGGTAAATTCTTACATAAATTATGTTTTTTCAATTGACTGTCCTTTTAAATTTGTGGGCAGAATTAGGCTCGCGAGGACGCGAAATGCCAAACTATATTGCGTCATTTTTGGCGCAAGATTTTTTTTTTGGCGCAAAGTTAAGTTTTTTTTTTTTTTAACATGTTTATTTATTTTTCCATCAGCGCCAAGAGAACTATAACAGAGCTCATTTGCTCACATTGTGCGCCACGCAGGGTAGAACATTTTTCCAATCATGTATACACAAGAAAAAGTAGATATATAACATTTATGCCTACACAATAACTCTAGATCCATGCCCATTACCTTATGGGCATCACATAATAAATAAAAATTGTAGGCGGCCCCGAAGGAGCCAAAAGAAAAAAAAAAAAAAAAAATACTGTGTTGCACATAGATACACTTACTGCATATTATTCTCATTGGCCTGATCAAAACAAAAAAGAAAAGAAGGAAGAGACAAAGAAAAATGGGGGGGGGGGGGAAAGGGGGAGATTTAATTCAACCTCCTCCTCCCCCACCACCCTGAAAGAGGGTATTTTATGGTCCGACCTTTTTCAGAGCCAGGATACTGGGAATAATTCTCTTAATATCAGACCTTCAAAGTAGTTTGTTTTATGGAATGCCTTAGTAAGTATATATTGTACAGGAAGCGGATATGTCTGTATAACTTTTTCCCATTTATTAAAGAAGTGTTGGGTTGATTTGTTATGTAAGCTTAAGGTATTATATTGTTCAAATATAATCTGTTGTCTCACTGCCTCTAGGAATACCTTGAAAGGTAGTGATCTTGTCTGTTTCCAATTCCTTAGGATTAGATTGCGACCTATAAGTATAATAGTATTGATCAAATCATAGTTCTGAACTGTTATATTTAGAAAAAAGATATTTATAGGTTCCAGAACTAGATATTCAGAGCAAAATTTATTTAGCCAAAAGTTGACCTTCTGCCAAAATTGTCTTATTTTTGGGCACAACCAGAAACAGTGCATCAAATCTGCCCTGGGCATTGAACATTTATAACATATTCCCGTATTTTCCGAAGACCATACTGCCAGTCTTTTTGGTGAAATATAGGCATTAAGTAGTTTTAAAAATGATTCATGCCAGGAGGAACGGAGGGGGGCTTCAATCCGCCATTTGATACCCTTCTTAATGTGATCCCAGTTAAGTTCTGGGCAATGTTTTGCCCAATAACCTATGTATTGTTCACTATTTAATTGTCCTTGCTTTGCCAATAAAATTTTGTATAACAATGATATTGAGTGTTTTCCTTGGTTATATACGTTGATATAATCTCCAATTTGTTTGAAACCTACTGGCCAGTTCCCTAACTTGGCTTTCTTGTTAGCAAAGTGAAGGTATGCGAAAAAACTCTTCTTGGGGAGATCAAATTCTCTGGCAATACTCTCAAAGGTTCTTGGGTTAAACCTTTGGTCAAAGATTTGTATTAACTTATCAAGTCCTTTATCCGCCCACTCTTTAAACACCTTATGCTCACATCCTGCTATAAACTCGGGATTCCCTCTAATCGGGAGATAATGAGAAATATAAAAATTAATTTTCAGATATTTACATTATATTTGCCATGCTTTAACCACGTTGTACATACTAATAAACCTTTTGATGTTGTCTGGGAGTTCTATAAAAGTGCAATGTAAAATTGCTTTGCATGCAAATGTATATATTAAACTCTCTTCCAAGGTTAGGTTAGTCAGTACCTCGGCAGACAGAAGCCAGTCCACCCCATTCCGTGCCAAAATGGCCATGTTATATAACTTAATATCTGGGAAAGCTAGCCCCCCATGGTCCCTTAGTTGTGCCAGTTTTTTAATAGCTATCATGTGCCGCGACTTGTTCCAAAGAAATTTAGCACATAATTGGTTAAATATTTCTTTCATGTAATTAGCAAGAGTCCATGAGCTAGTGACGTATGGGATATACATTCCTACCAGAAGGGGCAAAGTTTCCCAAACCTCAAAATGCCTATAAATACACCCCTCACCACACCCACAATTCAGTTTTACAAACTTTGCCTCCGATGGAGGTGGTGAAGTAAGTTTGTGCTAGATTCTACGTTGATATGAGCTCCGCAGCAAGTTGGAGCCCGGTTTTCCTCTCAGCGTGCAGTGAATGTCAGAGGGATGTGAGGAGAGTATTGCCTATTTGAATGCAGTGATCTCCTTCTACGGGGTCTATTTCATAGGTTCTCTGTTATCGGTCGTAGAGATTCATCTCTTACCTCCCTTTTCAGATCGACGATATACTCTTATATATACCATTACTTCTGCTGATTCTCGTTTCAGTACTGGTTTGGCTTTCTACAAACATGTAGATGAGTGTCCTGGGGTAAGTAAATCTTATTTTCTGTGACACTCTAAGCTATGGTTGGGCACTTTGTTTATAAAGTTCTAAATATATGTATTCAAACATTTATTTGCCTTGACTCAGAATGTTCAACATTCCTTATTTTTCAGACAGTCAGTTTCATATTTGGGATAATGCATTTGAATTAATCATTTTTTTCTTACCTTCAAAAATTTGACTCTTTTTTCCCTGTGGGCTGTTAGGCTCGCGGGGGCTGAAAATGCTTCATTTTATTGCGTCATTCTTGGCACGGACTTTTTTGGCGCAAAAAATTCTTTCTTTCATGTAATTAGCAAGAGTCCATGAGCTAGTGACGTATGGGATATACATTCCTACCAGGAGGGGTAAAGTTTCCCAAACCTCAAAATGCCTATAAATACACCCCTCACCACACCCACAATTCAGTTTTACAAACTTTGCCTCCGATGGTCATACGTGTCGCCGGAAGTTGCGTCATTTTTTTACGTTATTTTGCGCCAAAAATGTCGGCGTTCCGGATGTGGCGTCATTTTTGGCGCCAAAAGCATTTAGGCGCCAAATAATGTGGGCGTCTGATTTGGCGCTAAAAAATATGGGCGTCGCTTTTGTCTCCACATTATTTCAGTCTCATTTTTTCATTGCTTCTGGTTGCTAGAAGCTTGTTCTTTGGCATTTTTTCCCATTCCTGAAACTGTCATTTAAGGAATTTGATCAATTTTGCTTTATATGTTGTTTTTTCTCTTACATATTGCAAGATGTCTCACGTTGCATCTGAGTCAGAAGATACTACAGGAAAATCGCTGTCTAGTGCTGGATCTACCAAAGCTAAGTGTATCTGCTGTAAACTTTTGGTAGCTATTCCTCCGGCTGTTGTTTGTATTAATTGTCATGACAAACTTGTTAATGCAGATAATATTTCCTTTAGTAAAGTACCATTGCCTGTTGCAGTTCCTTCAACATCTAAGGTGCAGAATGTTCCTGATAACATAAGAGATTTTGTTTCTGAATCCATAAAGAAGGCTATGTCTGTTATTTCTCCTTCTAGTAAACGTAAAAAATCTTTTAAAACTTCTCTCCCTACAGATGAATTTTTAAATGAACATCATCATTCTGATTCTGATGACTCTTCTGGTTCAGAGGATTCTGTCTCAGAGATTGATGCTGATAAATCTTCATATTTATTTAAAATGGAATTTATTCGTTCTTTACTTAAAGAACTACTAATTGCTTTAGAAATAGAGGATTCTGGTCCTCTTGATACTAATTCTAAACGTTTAGATAAGGTATTTAAATCTCCTGTGGTTATTCCAGAAGTTTTTCCTATTCCTAATGCTATTTCTGCAGTAATTTCCAAAGAATGGGATGAATTGGGTAATTCATTTACTCCTTCTAAACGTTTTAAGCAATTATATCCTGTGCCGTCTGACAGATTAGAATTTTGGGACAAAATCCCTAAAGTTGATGGGGCTATTTCTACCCTTGCTAAACGTACTACTATTCCTACGTCAGATGGTACTTCGTTTAAGGATCCTTTAGATAGGAAGATTGAATCCTTTCTAAGAAAAGCTTATCTGTGTTCAGGTAATCTTCTTAGACCTGCTATATCATTGGCTGATGTTGCTGCAGCTTCAACTTTTTGGTTGGAAACTTTAGCGCAACAAGTAACAGATCATGATTCTCATGATATTATTATTCTTCTTCAGCATGCTAATAATTTTATCTGTGATGCCATTTTTGATATTATCAGAGTTGATGTCAGGTTTATGTCTCTAGCTATTTTAGCTAGAAGAGCTTTATGGCTTAAGACTTGGAATGCTGATATGGCTTCTAAATCAACTCTACTTTCCATTTCTTTCCAGGGTAACAAATTATTTGGTTCTCAGTTGGATTCTATTATCTCAACTGTTACTGGTGGGAAAGGAACTTTTTTACCACAGGATAAAAAATCTAAGGGTAAAAACAGGGCTAATAATCGTTTCTTTCATGTAATTAGCAAGAGTCCATGAGCTAGTGACGTATGGGATATACATTCCTACCAGGAGGGGCAAAGTTTCCCAAACCTTAAAATGCCTATAAATACACCCCTCACCACACCCACAATTCAGTTTTTACAAACTTTGCCTCCGATGGAGGTGGTGAAGTAAGTTTGTGCTAGATTCTACGTTGATATGCGCTCCGCAGCAAGTTGGAGCCCGGTTTTCCTCTCAGCGTGCAGTGAATGTCAGAGGGATGTGAAGAGAGTATTGCCTATTTGAATGCAGTGATCTCCTTCTACGGGGTCTATTTCATAGGTTCTCTGTTATCGGTCGTAGAGATTCATTTCTTACCTCCCTTTTCAGATCGACGATATACTCTTATATATACCATTACCTCTGCTGATTCTCGTTTCAGTACTGGTTTGGCTTTCTACAAACATGTAGATGAGTGTCCTGGGGTAAGTAAATCTTATTTTCTGTGACACTCTAAGCTATGGTTGGGCACTTTGTTTATAAAGTTCTAAATATATGTATTCAAACATTTATTTGCCTTGACTCAGAATGTTCAACTTTCCTTTTTTTTCAGACAATCAGTTTCATATTTGGGATAATGCATTTGAATTAATCATTTTTTCTTACCTTTCAAAAATTTGACTCTTTTTTCCCTGTGGGCTGTTAGGCTCGCGGGGGCTGAAAATGCTTCATTTTATTGCGTCATTCTTGGCGCGGATTTTTTTGGCGCAAAAATTCTTTTCCGTTTACGGCGTCATACGTGTCGCCGGAAGTTGCGTCATTTTTTTGACGTTATTTTGCGCCAAAAATGTCGGCGTTCCGGATGTGGCGTCATTTTTGGCGCCAAAAGCATTTAGGCGCCAAATAATGTGGGCGTCTGATTTGGCGCTAAAAAATATGGGCGTCGCTTTTGTCTCCACATTATTTCAGTCTCATTTTTTCATTGCTTCTGGTTGCTAGAAGCTTGTTCTTTGGCATTTTTTCCCATTCCTGAAACTGTCATTTAAGGAATTTGATCAATTTTGCTTTATATGTTGTTTTTTCTCTTACATATTGCAAGATGTCTCACGTTGCATCTGAGTCAGAAGATACTACAGGAAAATCGCTGTCTAGTGCTGGATCTACCAAAGCTAAGTGTATCTGCTGTAAACTTTTGGTAGCTATTCCTCCGGCTGTTGTTTGTATTAATTGTCATGACAAACTTGTTAATGCAGATAATATTTCCTTTAGTAAAGTACCATTGCCTGTTGCAGTTCCTTCAACATCTAAGGTGCAGAATGTTCCTGATAACATAAGAGATTTTGTTTCTGAATCCATAAAGAAGGCTATGTCTGTTATTTCTCCTTCTAGTAAACGTAAAAAATCTTTTAAAACTTCTCTCCCTACAGATGAATTTTTAAATGAACATCATCATTCTGATTCTGATGACTCTTCTGGTTCAGAGGATTCTGTCTCAGAGATTGATGCTGATAAATCTTCATATTTATTTAAAATGGAATTTATTCGTTCTTTACTTAAAGAAGTACTAATTGCTTTAGAAATAGAGGATTCTGGTCCTCTTGATACTAATTCTAAACGTTTAGATAAGGTATTTAAATCTCCTGTGGTTATTCCAGAAGTTTTTCCTATTCCTAATGCTATTTCTGCAGTAATTTCCAAAGAATGGGATGAATTGGGTAATTCATTTACTCCTTCTAAACGTTTTAAGCAATTATATCCTGTGCCGTCTGACAGATTAGAATTTTGGGACAAAATCCCTAAAGTTGATGGGGCTATTTCTACCCTTGCTAAACGTACTACTATTCCTACGTCAGATGGTACTTCGTTTAAGGATCCTTTAGATAGGAAGATTGAATCCTTTCTAAGAAAAGCTTATCTGTGTTCAGGTAATCTTCTTAGACCTGCTATATCATTGGCTGATGTTGCTGCAGCTTCAACTTTTTGGTTGGAAACTTTAGCGCAACAAGTAACAGATCATGATTCTCATGATATTATTATTCTTCTTCAGCATGCTAATAATTTTATCTGTGATGCCATTTTTTATATTATCAGAGTTGATGTCAGGTTTATGTCTCTAGCTATTTTAGCTAGAAGAGCTTTATGGCTTAAGACTTGGAATGCTGATATGGCTTCTAAATCAACTCTACTTTCCATTTCTTTCCAGGGTAACAAATTATTTGGTTCTCAGTTGGATTCTATTATCTCAACTGTTACTGGTGGGAAAGGAACTTTTTTACCACAGGATAAAAAATCTAAGGGTAAAAACAGGGCTAATAATCGTTTCTTTCATGTAATTAGCAAGAGTCCATGAGCTAGTGACGTATGGGATATACATTCCTACCAGGAGGGGCAAAGTTTCCCAAACCTTAAAATGCCTATAAATACACCCCTCACCACACCCACAATTCAGTTTTTACAAACTTTGCCTCCGATGGAGGTGGTGAAGTAAGTTTGTGCTAGATTCTACGTTGATATGCGCTCCGCAGCAAGTTGGAGCCCGGTTTTCCTCTCAGCGTGCAGTGAATGTCAGAGGGATGTGAAGAGAGTATTGCCTATTTGAATGCAGTGATCTCCTTCTACGGGGTCTATTTCATAGGTTCTCTGTTATCGGTCGTAGAGATTCATTTCTTACCTCCCTTTTCAGATCGACGATATACTCTTATATATACCATTACCTCTGCTGATTCTCGTTTCAGTACTGGTTTGGCTTTCTACAAACATGTAGATGAGTGTCCTGGGGTAAGTAAATCTTATTTTCTGTGACACTCTAAGCTATGGTTGGGCACTTTGTTTATAAAGTTCTAAATATATGTATTCAAACATTTATTTGCCTTGACTCAGAATGTTCAACTTTCCTTTTTTTCAGACAATCAGTTTCATATTTGGGATAATGCATTTGAATTAATCATTTTTTCTTACCTTTCAAAAATTTGACTCTTTTTTCCCTGTGGGCTGTTAGGCTCGCGGGGGCTGAAAATGCTTCATTTTATTGCGTCATTCTTGGCGCGGATTTTTTTGGCGCAAAAATTCTTTTCCGTTTACGGCGTCATACGTGTCGCCGGAAGTTGCGTCATTTTTTTGACGTTATTTTGCGCCAAAAATGTCGGCGTTCCGGATGTGGCGTCATTTTTGGCGCCAAAAGCATTTAGGCACCAAATAATGTGGGCGTCTTGTTTGGCGCTAAAAAAATATGGGCGTCGCTTTTGTCTCCACATTATTTAAGTCTCATTATTTATTGCTTCTGGTTGCTAGAAGCTTGTTCACTGGCATTTTTTTCCGATTCCTGAAACTGTCATTTAAGGATTTTGTTCAATTTTGCTTTATATGTTGTTTTTTCTATTACATATTGCAAGATGTTCCACGTTGCAACTGAGTCAGAAGATACTTTAGGAAAATCACTGCCGGGGCTGGAGCTACCAAGCTAAGTGTATCTGCTATAAATTTTTGGTATCTGTTTCTCCAGCTGTTGTTTGTATTGCATGTCATGACAAACTTATTAATGCAGATAAAATTTCCTTTAGTACTGTTATATTACCTGTTGCTGTTCCGTCAACATCTAAATTTCAGAGTGTTCCTGATAAACATAAGAGTTTTTTTATTTTTTTAAATCCATTTAGAAGGCTATGTCTGTTATTTCTCCTTCTAGTTTACATAAAAGTCCTTTAAAACTTCTCTTTTTTTCAGATGAATTTTTAAATGAACATCATCATTCTGATACTGATAATGGTTCTTCTGGTTCAGAGGTTTCTGTCTCAGAGGTTGATGCTGATAAATCTTTGTATTTGTTCAAGATGGAATTTATTCGTTCTTTATTTTAAAGAAGTATTAATTGCTTTAGATATAGAGGATTCTGGTCCTCTTGATACTGAATCCAAACGTTTAAATAGGGTTTTTAAATCTCCTGTAGTTATTCCAGAAGTGTTTAATCTCCCTGATGTTTTTTCTGAAGTAATTTCCAGGGAATGGAATAATTTGGGTAATTCTTTTACTCCTTCTAAACGTTTAAGCAATTATATCCTGTGCCATCTGACAGATTAGAGTTTTGGGACAAAATCCCTAAGGTTTGGGGCTGTCTCTATTCCTGCTAAAATGTACTACTATTTCTACGGCAGATAGTACTAAATTTAAGGATCCTTTAGATAAGAAAATTGAATCCTTTCTAAGAAAAGTTTACTTATGTTCAGGTAATCTTCTTAGACCTGCTATATTTTTACCGGATGTTGCTGCAGCTTCAACTTTTTGGTTAGAAGTTTTAGCACAACAAGTAACAGATCATAATTTTATAGCATTATTATTATTCTATAACATGCTAATAATTTTATTGGTGATACCATCTTTTGATATCATTAGTGTTGATGTCAGGTATATGTCTCTAGCTATTTTAGCTAGAAAAGCTTTATGGATTAAACTTGGAATGCTGATATGTCTTCTAAGTCAACTTTGTTTTCCCTTTCTGTCCAGGGTAATAATCATTTCTTCTGTTATGTGTGATCAGTCCACGGGTCATCATTACTTCTGGGATATAACTCCTCCCCAACAGGAAATGCAAGAGGATTCACCCAGCAGAGCTGCATATAGCTCCTCCCCTCTACGTCACTCCCAGTCATTCTCTTGCACCCAACGACTAGATAGGATGTGTAAGAGGACTATGGTGATTATTCTTAGTTTTTATGACTTCAATCAAAAGTTTGTTATTTTACAATGACACCGGAGTGTGTTATTGCCTCTCTGGCAGAGTTTGAAGAAGAATCTACCAGAGTTTTACTATGATTTTAGCCGGAGTAGTTAAGATCATATTGCTGTTCTCGGCCATCTGAGGAGAGGTAAAAACTTCAGATCAGGGGACAGCGGGCAGATGAATCTGCATAGAGGTATGTAGCAGTTTTTATTTTCTGACAATGGAATTGATGAGAAAATCCTGCCATACCGATATAATGTCATGTATGTATACTTTGCACTTCAGTATTCTGGGAATGGTACTTCACTGGAATTACTCTGTAAAAAGTACATAAGAATTTTTTTTTTTATATGTATTGATTATGTTAAACGTTTTTGCTGGAATGTAGAATCGTTTACATTTAGTGAGGTACTGAGTGAATAAAAGTTGTGTTGTTTACAAGGATTGATGCTATAACTGTTTTTCAGTTTATTATTTCAACTGTCATTAATCGTTTAGTGTTTCTTTGAGGCACAGTACGTTTTTATTAAATAAAATTTTAGCCAAGTTGCAAGTTTATTTGCTAGTGTGTTGAACATGTCTGATTCAGAGGAAGATACCTGTGTCATTTGTTCCAATGCCAAGGTGGAGCCCAATAGAAATTTATGTACTAACTGTATTGATGCTACTTTAAATAAAAGCCAATCTGTACAAATTGAACAAATTTCACCTAACAGCGAGGGGAGAGTTATGCCGACTAACTCGCCTCACGTGTCAGTACCTGCATCTCCCGCTCGGGAGGTGCGTGATATTGTGGCGCCCAGTACATCTGGGCGGCCATTACATATAACATTACAAGATATGGCTACTGTTATGACTGAAGTTTTGGCTAAATTACCAGAACTAAGAGGCAAGCGTGATCACTCTGGGGTGAGAACAGAGTGCGCTGATAATACTAGGGCCATGTCTGATACTGCGTCACAGCTTGCAGAGCATGAGGACGGAGAGCTTCATTCTGTGGGTGACGGTTCTGATCCAAACAGATTGGATTCAGATATTTCAAATTTTAAATTTAAATTGGAGAACCTCCGTGTATTACTAGGGGAGGTTTTAGCGGCTCTGAATGATTGTAACACAGTTGCAATACCAGAGAAAATGTGTAGGTTGGATAAATATTTTGCGGTACCGGCGAGTACTGATGTTTTTCCTATACCTAAGAGACTTACTGAAATTGTTACTAAGGAGTGGGATAGACCCGGTGTGCCGTTCTCACCCCCTCCAATATTTAGAAAAATGTTTCCAATAGACGCCACCACACGGGACTTATGGCAAACGGTCCCTAAGGTGGAGGGAGCAGTTTCTACCTTAGCTAAGCGTACCACTATCCCGGTTGAGGATAGCTGTGCTTTTTCAGATCCAATGGATAAAAAACTAGAGGGTTACCTTAAGAAAATGTTTGTTCAACAAGGTTTTATATTGCAACCCCTTGCATGCATCGCGCCGGTCACGGCTGCTGCAGCATTCTGGATTGAATCTCTGGAAGAGAACATTAGTTCAGCTACGCTGGACGAGATTACGGACAGGTTTAGAGTCCTTAAACTAGCTAATTCTTTCATTTCGGAAGCCGTAGTACATTTAACCAAACTTACGGCTAAGAATTCAGGATTCGCCATTCAGGCACGCAGAGCACTGTGGCTAAAATCCTGGTCAGCTGATGTTACTTCTAAATCTAAATTGCTTAATATACCTTTCAAGGGGCAGACCTTATTCGGGCCCGGGTTGAAGGAGATTATCGCTGACATTACAGGAGGTAAAGGCCATGCCCTGCCTCAGGACAAAGCCAAAGCTAAGACTAGACAGTCTAATTTTCGTTCCTTTCGTAATTTCAAAGCAGGAGCAGCATCAACTTCCTCTGCACCAAAACAGGAAGGAGCTGTTGCTCGTTACAGACAAGGCTGGAGACCTAATCAGTCCTGGAACAAGGGCAAGCAGGCCAGGAAACCTGCTGCTGCCCCTAAGACAGCATGAATCGAGGGCCCCCGGTCCGGGACCGGATCTGGTGGGGGGCAGACTTTCTCTCTTCGCCCAGGCTTGGGCAAGAGATGTTCAGGATCCCTGGGCGCTAGAGATCATATCTCAGGGATACCTTCTGGACTTCAAATTCTCTCCCCCAAGAGGGAGATTTCATCTGTCAAGGTTGTCAACAAACCAAATAAAGAAAGAGGCGTTTCTACGCTGCGTACAAGATCTTTTATTAATGGGAGTGATCCATCCGGTTCCGCGGTCGGAACAAGGACAAGGGTTTTACTCAAATCTGTTTGTAGTTCCCAAAAAAGAGGGAACTTTCAGGCCAATCTTGGATTTAAAGATCCTAAACAAATTCCTAAGAGTTCCATCGTTCAAAATGGAAACTATTCGGACAATTTTACCCATGATCCAAAAAGGTCAGTACATGACCACAGTGGATTTAAAGGATGCTTACCTTCACATACCGATTCACAAGGATCATTACCGGTATCTAAGGTTTGCCTTTCTAGACAGGCATTACCAATTTGTAGCTCTTCCATTCGGATTGGCTACGGCTCCAAGAATCTTCACAAAGGTTCTGGGTACTCTTCTAGCGGTCCTAAGACCGCGAGGAATTTCGGTAGCTCCATACCTGGACGACATTCTGATACAAGCTCCAAGCTTTCAAACTGCCAAGTCTCATACAGAGTTAGTACTGGCATTTCTAAGGTCGCATGGATGGAAGGTGAACGAAAAGAAGAGTTCTCTCTTTCCACTCACAAGAGTTCCCTTCTTGGGGACTCTGATAGATTCTGTAGAAATGAAGATTTACCTGACAGAAGACAGGTTAACAAAGCTTCAAAATGTATGCCATGTCCTTCATTCCATTCAACACCCGTCAGTAGCTCAATGCATGGAGGTGATCGGCTTAATGGTAGCGGCAATGGACATAGTACCTTTTGCTCGCCTACATCTCAGACCTCTGCAATTGTGCATGCTAAGACAGTGGAATGGGGATTACTCAGATTTGTCCCCTACTCTGAATCTGGATCAAGAGACCAGAAATTCTCTTCTATGGTGGCTTTATCGGCCACATCTATCCAGGGGGATGCCATTCAGCAGGCCAGACTGGACAATTGTAACAACAGACGCCAGCCTACTAGGTTGGGGCGCTGTCTGGAATTCTCTGAAGGCTAAGGGTTTATGGAACCAGGAGGAGAGCCTCCTTCCAATAAACATTCTGGAATTGAGAGCAGTTCTCAATGCCCTTCTGGCTTGGCCCCAGTTAACAACTCGGGGGTTCATCAGGTTTCAGTCGGACAACATCACGACTGTAGCTTACATCAACCATCAGGGAGGGACAAGGAGCTCCCTAGCAATGATGGAAGTATCAAAGATAATTCGCTGGGCAGAGTCTCACTCTTGCCACCTGTCAGCAATCCACATCCCGGGAGTGGAGAACTGGGAGGCGGATTTCTTGAGTCGTCAGACTTTTCATCCGGGGGAGTGGGAACTTCATCCGGAGGTCTTTGCCCAAATACTTCGACGTTGGGGCAAACCAGAGATAGATCTCATGGCGTCTCGTCAGAACGCCAAACTTCCTCGCTACGGGTCCAGATCCAGGGATCCGGGAGCGGTTCTGATAGATGCTTTGACAGCACCTTGGACCTTCGGGATGGCTTATGTGTTTCCACCCTTCCCGATGCTTCCTCGATTGATTGCCAGAATCAAACAGGAGAGAGCATCAGTGATTCTAATAGCGCCTGCATGGCCACGCAGGACTTGGTATGCAGATCTAGTGGACATGTCATCCTGTCCACCTTGGTCTCTACCTCTAAAACAGGACCTTCTGATTCAGGGTCCATTCAAACATCAAAATCTAACTTCTCTGAAGCTGACTGCTTGGAAATTGAACGTTTGATTTTATCAAAACGTGGTTTTTCTGAGTCGGTTATTGATACCCTGATACAGGCTAGGAAGCCTGTTACCAGAAGGATTTACCATAAGATATGGCGTAAATACCTATCCTGGTGCGAATCCAAAGGTTACTCTTGGAGTAAGGTTAGGATTCCTAGGATATTGTCCTTTCTACAAGAAGGTTTAGAAAAGGGTTTATCGGCTAGTTCATTAAAGGGACAGATCTCAGCTCTGTCCATTTTGTTGCACAAGCGTCTGTCAGAAATTCCAGACGTCCAGGCTTTTTGTCAAGCTTTAGCTAGGATCAAGCCTGTGTTTAAAACTGTTGCTCCGCCATGGAGTTTAAACCTGGTTCTTAACGTTTTACAAGGAGTTCCGTTTGAACCCCTTCATTCCATTGATATAAAGTTGTTATCTTGGAAAGTTCTATTTTTAACGGCTATTTCTTCGGCTCGGAGAGTCTCTGAGTTATCAGCCCTACATTGTGATTCTCCTTATTTGATTTTTCATTCAGATAAGGTAGTTCTGCATACAAAACCTGGGTTCTTACCTAAGGTAGTCACTAACAGGAACATCAATCAGGAGATCGTTGTTCCTTCTTTGTGCCCGAATCCTTCTTCAAAGAAGGAACGTCTTCTGCACAATCTGGATGTAGTTCGTGCCCTCAAGTTCTATTTGCAGGCAACTAAGGAATTTCGACAAACGTCTTCCCTGTTTGTCGTGTACTCTGGTCAGAGGAGAGGTCAAAAGGCTTCGGCTACCTCTCTTTCCTTCTGGCTTCGTAGCATAATTCGTTTAGCCTATGAGACTGCTGGACAGCAGCCTCCTGAAAGAATTACAGCTCATTCTACTAGAGCTGTGGCTTCCACTTGGGCCTTTAAGAATGAGGCCTCTGTTGAACAGATTTGCAAGGCTGCAACTTGGTCTTCGCTCCATACTTTTTCAAAATTTTACAAATTTGACACTTTTGCTTCTTCGGAGGCTATTTTTGGGAGAAAGGTTCTTCAGGCAGTGGTTCCTTCTGTATAATGAGCCTGCCTAGCCCTCCCGTCATCCGTGTACTTTTGCTTTGGTATTGGTATCCCAGAAGTAATGATGACCCGTGGACTGATCACACATAACAGAAGAAAACATAATTTATGCTTACCTGATAAATTCCTTTCTTCTGTTGTGTGATCAGTCCACGGTCCGCCCTGTTTTTTAAGGCAGGTAAATATTTTTTAAATTATACTACAGTCACCACTTCACCCTTGGTTTCTCCTTTCTCGTTGGTCCTTGGTCGAATGACTGGGAGTGACGTAGAGGGGAGGAGCTATATGCAGCTCTGCTGGGTGAATCCTCTTGCATTTCCTGTTGGGGAGGAGTTATATCCCAGAAGTAATGATGACCCGTGGACTGATCACACAACAGAAGAAAGGAATTTATCAGGTAAGCATAAATTATGTTTTTTTCGTTCTTTTTTTCATAATAAGGAACAAAAGCCTGATCCTTCATCCTCAGGAGCGGTATCAGTTTGGAAACTTTTTCCAGTTTGGAATATATCCAAGCCTTATAGAAACCTATAGTCAGCTCCTAAGTACCCATGAAGGTGCGGCCCTTTTTTCCAGTTCAGCTGGTATGGGGCAGATTACGTTTTCTTCAAAGGAATTTGGATCAATTCCGTTCTCAATCTCTGGTTTCAGAACATTGTTTCAGAAAGGTACAGAATTGGCTTCAAGTTAAGGCCTCCTGCTAAGAGATTTTTTTCTTTCCCGTGTCCCAGTTAACACAGCAAGGCTCAGCATTTCTGAAATGTGTTTCAGATCTAGAGTTGGCTGGAGTAATTATGCCAGTTCCAGTTCTGGAACAGGGACTAGGGTTTTATTTTATCTCTTCATTGTACCAAAGAAGGTCAATTCCTTCAGACCAGTTCCGGATCTATCAATATTGAATCGTTATGTAAGGATACCAACATTCAAGATGGTTACTGTAGGACTATCCTGCCTTTTGTTTAGCAAGGGCATTATATGTCTACAATAGATTTACAGGATGTGTATCTGCATATTCCGATTCATCCAGATCATTTTTAGTGTCTGAGATTCTCTTTTTAGACAAGCATTACCAGTTTTGTGGCTCTACCGTTTGGCCTAGCCTCAGTTCCAAGAATTTTTTTCAAAGATTATCGGTGCCCTTCTTTCTGTATTCAGAGAACGGGGTTTTGGTATTTCCTTATTTGGACGATTATCTTGGTATTTGCTCAGTCTTCTCATTCGAAGAATCTCATGCGAATCGATTTGTGTTGCTTCTTCAAGATCATGGTTGGAGGATCAATTTACCAAAAAGTTCATTGATTCCTCAGTCAATGGTAACCTTTCTGGGTTTCCAGATAGATTCAGTGTCCATGACTCTGTCTTTAACAGACAAAAGACGTCTAAAATTGATTTCAGCTTGTCGAAACCTTCAGTCACAATCATTCCCTTCGGTAACCTTATGCATGGAAATTCTAGGTCTTATGACTGCTGCATCGGACGCGATCCCCTTTGCTCGTTTTCACATGCGACCTCTTCAGCTCTGTATGCTGAATCAATGGTGCAAGGATTACACAAAGATATCTCAACTTATATCTTTAAAAACCGATTGTTCGACACTCTCTAACGTGGTGGACAGATCACCATTGTTTAATTTAGGGGGCTTCTTTTTGTGCTTCCGACCTGGACTGTAATTTCAACAGATACAAGTCTCACAGGTTGGGGAGCTGTGTGGGGATCTCTGACGGCACAAGGAGTTTGGGAATCTCAGGAGGTGAGATTACCAATCAATATTTTGGAACTCCGTGCAATTTTCAGAGCTCTTCAGTTTTGGCCTCTTCTGTAGAGAGAATCGTTCATTTGTTTTCAGACAGACAATGTCACAACTGTGGCATACATCAATCATCAAGGAGGGACTCACAGTCCTCTGGCTATGAAAGAAGTATCTCAAATTTTTTTGGTTTGGGCGGAATCCAGCTCCTGTCTGCGGTTTATATCCCAGGTGTAGACAATTGGGAAGCGGATTATCTCAGCCGCCAAATGTTCCATCCGGGCGAATGGTCTCTTCACCCAGAGGTATTTCTTCAGATTGTTCAAATGTGGGAACTTCCAGAAATAGATCTGATGGCGTCTCATCTAAACAAGAAACTTCCCAGATATCTGTCCAGATCCCGGGATCCTCAGGCGGAGGCAGTGGATGCATTTTCACTTCCTTGGAAGTATCATCCTGCCTATATTTTTCCACCTCTAGTTCTTCTTCCAAGAGTAATCTCCAAGATACTGAAGGAATGCTCGTTTGTTCTGCTGGTAGCTCCGGCATGGCCTCACAGGTTTGGTATGCGGATCTTGTCCGGATGGCCTCTTGCCAACCATGGACTCTTCCGTTAGACCAGACTTTCTGTCGCAAGGTCCTTTTTTCCACCAGGATCTGAAATCCTTAAATTTATAGGTATGGAGATTGAACGCTTGATTCTTGGTCAAAGAGATTTCTCTGACTCTGTGATTAATACTATGTTACAGGCTCGTAAATCTGTATCTAGAGAGATATATTATAGAGTCTGGAAGACTTATATTTTTTGGTGTCTTTCTCATCATTTTTCTTGGCATTCTTTTAGAATGCCGAGAATTTTTTTCAGTTTCTTCAGGATGGTTTAGATAAGGGTTTGTCCGCAAGTTCCTTGAAAGGTCAAATCTCTGCTCTTTCTGTTCTTTTTCACAGAAAGATTGCTATTCTTCCTGATATTCATTGTTTTGTACAAGCTTTGGTTCGTATAAAACCTGTCATTAAGTCAATTTCTCCTCCTTGGAGTTTGAATTTGGTTCTGGGAGCTCTTCAAGCTCCTCCGTTTGAACCTATGCATTCATTGGACATTAAATTACTTTCTTGGAAAGTTTTGTTCCTTTTGGTCATCTCTTCTGCCAGAAGAGTTTCTGAATTATCTGCTCTTTCTTGTGAGTCTCCTTTTCTGATTTTTCATCAGGATAAGGCGGTGTTGCGAACTTCTTTTGAATTTTTACCTAAAGTTGTGAATTCCAACAACATTAGTAGAGAAATTGTGGTTCCTTCATTATGTCCTAATCCTAAGAATTCTAAGGAGAAATCGTTGCATTCTTTGGATGTTGTTAGAGCTTTGAAATATTATGTTGAAGCTACTAAGTCTTTCCGAAAGACTTCTAGTCTATTTGTTATTTTTTCCGGTGCTAGAAAAGGTCAGAAAGCTTCTACCATTTCTTTGGCATCTTGGTTGAAATCTTTAATTCATCTTGCCTATGTTGAGTCGGGTAAAACTCCGCCTCAGAGGATTACAGCTCATTCTACTAGGTCAGTTTCTACTTCCTGGGCGTTTAGGAATGAAGCTTCGGTTGATCAGATTTGCAAAGCAGCAACTTGGTCCTCTTTGCATACTTTTACTAAATTCTACCATTTTGATGTATTTTCTTCTTCTGAAGCAGTTTTTGGTAGAAAAGTACTTCAGGCAGCGGTTTCAGTTTGAATCTTCTGCTTATGTTTTTCATTAAACTTTATTTTGGGTGTGGATTATTTTCAGCAGGAATTGGCTGTCTTTATTTTATCCCTCCCTCTCTAGTGACTCTTGTGTGGAAAGATCCACATCTTGGGTAATCATTATCCCATACGTCACTAGCTCATGGACTCTTGCTAATTACATGAAAGAAAACATAATTTATGTAAGAACTTACCTGATAAATTCATTTCTTTCATATTAGCAAGAGTCCATGAGGCCCGCCCTTTTTTTTTTGTGGTGGTTATGATTTTGTATAAAGCACAATTATTCCAATTCCTTATTTTATATGCTTTCGCACTTTTTTATCACCCCACTTCTTGGCTATTCGTTAAACTGAATTTTGGGTGTGGTGAGGGGTGTATTTATAGGCATTTTGAGGTTTGGGAAACTTTGCCCCTCCTGGTAGGAATGTATATCCCATACGTCACTAGCTCATGGACTCTTGCTAATATGAAAGAAATGAATTTATCAGGTAAGTTCTTACATAAATTATGTTTTCCTTTGCCAGCAGTTAGATTGGAGTCTTGGGAAAAGATCCCCAAAGTTGATGGGGCTATCTCCACTCTTGCTAAACGTACTACTATTCCTATGGAAGATAGTACTTCTTTTAAAGATCCTTTAGATAGGAAACTTGAATCTTATCTAAGGAAATCTTATTTATATTCAGGTCTTCTTCTTAGGCCTGCAATTTAATTGGCTGATGTTGCAGCTGCTTCAACTTTTTGGTTGTAAACTTAAGCGCAACAAGTATCAGATCATGATTTGTCTAGCATTGCTAACTTGATTCAACATGCTAATAATTTAATTTGTGATGCCATTTTTTTATATCATCAACATTGATGTTAAATCTGTCTTTAGCTATTTTAGCTAGAAGAGCTTTGTGGCTTAAATCTTGGAATGCTGATATGACTTCTAAGTCCAGATTGCTATCTCTTTCTTTCCAAGGTAATAAATTATTTGGTTCACAGTTAGATTCAATAATTTCAACTGTCGCTGGGGGGGGGAAGGGAGTTTTTTTGCCTCAGGATAAAAGATCTAAAGCTTCTAACCATTTTCGTTCCTAAATAAGGAACAGAAACCTAATTCTTCCCCCAAGGAATCTGTTTCCCATTGGAAGCCTTCTTCAAATTGGAGTAAATCCAAGCCATTTAAGAGATCAAAGCCAGCCCCCAAGTCCGCATGAAGGTGCGGCCCTTATTCCAGCTCAGCTGGTAGGGGGCAGATTAAGATTTTTCAAAGATGTTTGGATCAATTCGGTCCAAAATCATTGGATTCAGAATATTGTCTCTCAGGGGTACGGAATAGGATTCAGAGTAAGACCGCCTGTGAAGATTTTTTTTCTCTCACGCATTCCAGCAAACCCAGTAAAGGCTCAGTCTTTCCTGAAGTATGTTTCAGACCTCGATTTATCTGGGGTAATCATACTAGTTCCGTTTCAGGAACAGGGTCTGGGGTTTTATTCAAATCAATTCATTGTCCCAAAGAAAGAAAATTAATTCAGACCAGTTTTGGATCTAAAAATTTTGAATCAATATGTAAGAGTACCAACTTTCAAAATGGTGACTATAAGGTCTATTCTGCCTTTTGTTCAGCAAGGGCATCATATGTCCACAGTAGACTTATAGGATGCATATCTTCATATTCCGATTCATCCAGATAGCTAACAGTTCCTGAGATTCTCTTTTCTAGACAAGCATTACCAATTTGTTGCTCTTTTGGCCTAGCGACAGCTCCAAGAATCTTTTCAAAGGTTCTCGTGTCCTACGTTCTGTAATCAGAGAGCAGGGTGTTGCGGTCTTTCCTTATTTGGACGATATCTTGGTACTTGCTCAGTCTTCACGTTCTGCAGAATCTCGCACAAATAAACTACTGTTGTTTCTTCGAAGACATGGTTGGAGGATCAATTTACCAAAAAGTTCTTTGATTCCTCAGACAAAGGTAACCTTTTTAGATTTCCAGATAGATTCAGTGTCCATAACTTTGTCTCTAACAGACAAGAGACGTTTGAAATTGGTTGCAGCCTGTCGGAACCTTCAGTCTCAGTCATTCCCTTCAGTAGCTATGTGCATGGAAGTTTTAGGTCTCATGACTGCAACATCGGACGCGATCCCCTTTGCTCGTTTTCATATGAGACCTCTCCAGCTTTGTATGCTGAATCAGTGGTGCAGGGATTATACAAGGATATCACAATTAATATCCTTAAATCCCAATGTTTGACTTTCTCTGACTTGGTGGTTAGATCAGCATCGTATAATTCTAGGGGCCTCTTTTGTTCATCCAACCTGGACTGTTATCACAACAGATGCGAGTCTTTCAGGTTGGGGAGCTGTTTAGGGATCTCTGACAGCACAAGGGGTTTGGAAATCTCAAGAGGCAAGATTACCAATAAATATTTTGGAACTCTGTGCGATTCTCAGGGCTCTTCAGTTTTGGCCTCTGTTGAAGAGAGAACCGTTCATTTGCTTTCAGTCAGACAATATCACAACTGTGACATATGTGGGACTCACAGTCCTCAAGCTATGAAAGAAGTATCTTGGATACTTGTTTGGGCGGAATCCAGCTCCTGTCTAATTTCTGCGGTTCATATCCCAGGTATAGACAAATTGGAAGCGGATTACCTCAGTCGTCAGACTTTACATCCGGGAGAATGGTCTTTCCACCCAGATGTGTTTTCTCAAGTTGTTCAGGTGTGGGGGCTTCCAGAAATAGATCTGATGGCATCTCATCTAAACAAGAAACTTCCCAGGTACCGGTCCAGGGATCCTCAGGTGGATGCATTGACACTTCCTTGGTGTTATCAACCAGCTTATTTTTTCCTGCCTCTAGTTCTTCTTCCAAGAGTGATATCCAAAATCATCATGGAGCAATTGTTTGTGCTGCTGGTGGCTCCAGCATGGCCTCATAGGTTTTGGTATGCGTATCTTGTTCGGATGTCCAGTTGCCAACCTTGGCCACTTCCATTAAAGCCAGACTTTCTATCTCAAGGTCCGTTTTTCCATCAGGATCTCAAATCATTAAATTTGAATGTATGGAAATTGAACACTTAGTGCTTAGTCATAGAGGTTTTTCTGACTCCGTCATTAATACTATGTTGCAGGCTCGTAAATCTGTTTCTAGAAAGATTTATTATCGAGTTTGGAAGACTTACATTTCATGGTGTTATTTTCATAAATTCTCTTGGCATTCTTTTAGAATTCCTAAAATTCTACAGTTTCTTCAGGATGGTTTGGATAAAGGTCTGTCTGCAAGTTCCTTGAAGGACAAATCTCTGCGCTTTCTGTTTTATTTCCCAGAAAGATTGCTAAACTTCCTGATATTCATTGTTTTGTGCAGGCGTTGGTTCGTATCAAGGCTGTCATTAATCAGTCTCTCCTCCTTGGAGTCTTAATTTGGTTTTGAAGGCTTTACAGGCTCCTCGGTTTGTGCCTAGGCATTCTTTGGACATTAAACTACTTTCTTGGAAAGCATTTTGTTTTGGCCATCTCTTCTAGAAGAGTTTCTGAATTATCCGCTTTCTTGTGAACCTCCTTTTCCGATTTTTTTTTTTTTTTCTTCAGGATAAGGCAGTTTTGCGGACTTCATTTAAATTCTTACCTAACAAAATTAATAGAAAAATTGTTGTTCCTTCCTTGTGTCCTAATCCTAAGAATTCTTTGGAGAGATCTCTACAGTCTTTGGATGTGGTGAGAACTCTGAAATATTATGTTGAAGCTACTAAAGATTTCAGGAAGACTTCTAGTCAATTTGTTATCTTTTCTGGTTCTAGGAAAGCTCAGAAGGCTTCTGCCGTTTCTTTGGCTTCATGGTTAAAGCTTTTGATTCATCAAGACTATTTGGAGTTGGGTCTAGCCCCACCTCAGAGAATTACAGCTTATTCTACTAGATCAGTTTCCACTTCCTGGGCTTTTAAGAATGAAGCTTCAGTTGATCAGATTTGCAAAGCTGCTACTTGGTCTTTTTGGCATACATTTACTAAATTCTACCATTTTTATGTATTTGCTTCTTCGGAAGCAGTTTTTGGTAGAAAAGTTCTTCAGGCAGCTGTTTCAGTTTGATTCTTCTGCTTTTGATTTAAGTTTTTTCCTTTCATTTATGAGAATAAACTTATATTTTGGGTTGTGGATTAATTTTTTCAGCGGAAAAAAAGGCTGTTTTTATATTTATCCCTCCCTCTCTAGTGACTCTTGTGTGGAGTTCCACATCTTGGGTAATGCTATCCCATACATCACTAGCTCATGGACTCTTGCCAATTACATGAAAGAAAACATAATTTATGTAACAACTTACCTGATAAATTCATTTCTTTCATATTGGCAAGAGTCCATGAGGCCCACCCTTTTTTTTTATGGTGGTTTTTTTTTTGTATAAAGCACAATTATTTCCAAATTCCTTTGTTGATGCTTTATTACTTCATCACCCCACTTTTTGGCTATTCGATAAACTGAATTGTGGGTGTGGTGAGGGGTGTATTTATAGGCATTTTGAGGTTTGGGAAACTTTGCCCTTTTTGGTAGGATTGTATATCCCATACATCACTAGCTTGTGGACTCTTGCCAATATGAAAGAAATTAATTTATCAGGTAAGTTCTTACATAAATTATGTTTCTCTTGTAAGGTGTATCCAGTCCACGGATTCATCCTTTACGTGTGGGATATTCTCCTTCCTAACAGGAAGTGGCAAAGAGAGCACACAGCAGAGCTGTCCATATAGCTCCCCCTCTAGCTCCACCCCCCAGTCATTCTCTTTGCCGGCTCTAAGCAACAGGGTCCCTCTCGGAAGGGTAAAGTGAATGTGGTGTTAGATTTGGCGAAAATATCTTTGTTGGTGCGAATCCAAGGGTTACTCATGGAGTAAGATTAGGATTCCCAGGATATTGTATTTTCTCCAAGATGGATTGGAGAAAGGATTGTCAGCTAGTTCCTTAAAAGGACAGATATCTGCTTTGTCTATTCTTTTACACAAACGTCTGGCAGAGGTACCAGACTTTCAAGCGTTTACTCGGGCTTTAGTCAGAATCAAGCCTGTTTATAGACCTGTGGCTCTGCCATGGAGTCTGAATTTAGTTCTTTCAGTTCTGCAAGGGGTTCCGTTTGAACCTTTACATTCCATAGATATTAAGCTTTTATCTTGGAAAGTTTTGTTTTTGGTAGCTATCTCTTCTGCTCAAAGAGTTTGAGTTATCTGCTTTACAGTGTGACTCACCTTACTTGGTGTTCCATGCAGATAAGGTGGGTTTGCGTACCAAACCCGGTTTTCTTCCTAAGGTTCTGTCTAATAAGAATATTAACCAGGAAATTGTTGTTCCTTCTCTGTGTCCTAATCCTTCTTCGAAGAAGGAACGTCTGTTACACAATCTTGATGTGGTTCGTGCTTTAAAGTTCTATTTACAAGCAACTAAGGATTTCAGACAAACAACTTCATTGTTTGTTATCTTTTCTGGTAAGAGGAGAGGTCAGAAGGCGACTGCTACCTCTCTTTCCTTTTGGCTGAAAAGCATTATCCGTCTTGCCTATGAGACTGCTGGCCAGCAGCCTCCTGAAACAATTACTGCTCATTCTACCAGAACAGTGGCTTCCACATGGGCTTTTAAAAATTAGGCTTCTGTTGAACAGATTTGTAAGGCAGCGACTTGGTCTTCACTGCATACTTTTTCCAATTTTTATAAATTCGATACTTTTGCTTCTTCGGAGGCTATTTTTGGGAGAAAGGTTTTACAAGCAGTGGTGCCTTCCGTTTAGGGTACCTGTCTTGTTCCCTCCCTTCATCCGTGTCCTAAAGCTTTGGTATTGGTATCCCACAAGTAAAGGATGAATCCGTGGACTGGATACACCTTACAAGAGACAACAGAATTTATGCTTACCTGATAAATTACTTTCTCTTGTGGTGTATCCAGTCCACGGCCTGCCCTGGCTATTAAGTCAGGTAGATTTTTTGTGTAAACTACAGTCACCACTGCACCCTATGGTTTCTCCTTTTTCTTCCTAACCTTCGGTCGAATGACTGGGGGGTGGAGCTAGAGGGGGAGCTATATGGACAGCTCTGCTGTGTGCTCTCTTTGCCACTTCCTGTTAGGAAGGAGAATATCCCACAAGTAAAGGATGAATCCATGGACTGGATACACCACAAGAGAAAGTAATTTATCAGGTAAGCATAAATTCTGTTTTTTTCTCGATTCCTGCTCAGAGGACATAGGCACCTTAGCAGAAGTTCTGCTGAGATGTAGGGGTGTTGATACGTTCATTTTTAATATTATTATTACACAATAATACTTAGACGTTTTTCACAGTAAAAAAATTAGTTTTATTATTTAAAGAGCGAGTAACGTTTTTAGTTTTTTTTGCATTTCTAATAAAAATGTATCCTTGGATGATTAAATTGTTTCAATTTAATGTTAGAAATGCACCTAGAGGTTTTACAATGTGTCACTTGCTCAATATGACTTAATACCAATGTGGAACCACCAATCCTTTTTCTGTTCCTCATGTATTGAAAGAACTTTAAGATACAGGGATAAACTTTGTTCTGAGCCAATATTTTCTAACAAAGACGTTGTTCAAGAATCTAATGACAATGCTCAATATATAACACGTCCCAGAGTTTACCGCCCTTACATGCAGTGCCCTGCGTACAAGGAAAATCAGATATTCAGTAAGCGAGGTTTCTGATGCAGTTGTTGTTATTTCGGAGGACCCCTCCCAGAAGCCTGAGGAGGAGGATACCGTAGTAGCATTTGAAGGTGAAATTTCAGATTCTGCCAGTGTAATCCCTCTTGCTGATACTGAAGGTGTGTCTTTCAGGTTTTAGCTAGATCACCTCTGTCTGTTACTTAAGGAGGTTTTAGCTACTTGGATGACAGCAATTCCAGAGTCGTCGTTCCTAAGAAGTCCAGTAAGCGGAACAGATTTTTCGAGGTTTAATCCTCTATAGCCGGGTTTCCGGTTAAGACCGGGCTTCTGAGATCATTGCTAAGGAGTGGAAGATGTTTCCCATAGCCGACTGTTAAGGGGGTTTGGCAAACAGTCCTCAAGGTGGAAGGAACCTTTTCCTCCTTAGCTAAGAGAACTACTAGAGGATAGTTGCTCTTTCAAAGAACCTATGGACAAGAGAGGTTACTCATAAGGATGTATGTATACCAGGGCTCACAATGGAAGCCAGCTGTGTGCATTGCTACCATCTCTAGTGCAGTGGCATATTGGTTTGATGCATTGTCTGATGCTATCAGGACAGAAACTTCCTGGATGAAATCCAGGATATGATAAAGCTATTAATTTAGCTAATTCCTTGTTTCCCTTCAAGTTATTAAACTGGGAGCAAACATTTCAAGTTTTTCTATTCTAGCTTGCAGAGCCTTAGGGTTAAAACCTTGGTCTGCGGATGTGTCCTAAGTCTAAGCTTTTAGCCATTCCTTACAAGGGGAAGACCTTGTTTGGACCTGGCTTGACGAAAATTATCTCGGGAGGTAAAGGTCATCTTCTTCCTCAGGATAAGTGAAACAAACAAAGAGGACAACAGAGTATTTTTCGTTCCTTTCAAGATTTCAAGGGAAATTCTTCAGTTTCTGCCTCTAAGCAGGAACAGTCTATACCTTCATGGAGACCCAATCAGTCTTGGAATAAGGGAAAACAATCCAAGAAGCCTGCTATTGAACCAAAGACAGCATGAAGGGCCTGCCCCCGATCCGGAACTGGGTCTTGTAGGGGGCAGACTTTTCTTCTTCGCTCAGGTTCAAGATATTCAGGATCCCCAGGCAATAGAAATAGTGTCTCAGGGATACAAACTAGAGAAGCGTTCTTACACTGTGTAGGAGACCTCTCCGACCTGGGAGTGATTGTTCCTATTCTGATACAGGAACAGGGTCTGGATTTTATTCAAATCTGTTTGTGGTTCCCAAAGAGGGAACTTTCAGGCCACTTTTAGATCTTTAGAGTCTAAACAGATTTCTTAAAGTACCATCCTTCAGGATGGAAACTATTCGTTCCATTCTTCTTTTGATCCAAGAGGGTCAGTTTATGACAACAGTGGTTTTAAAGGATGCGTACCTGCATGTTCCCATTTACAGGGATCATCACTAGTTCCTAAGATTTACCTTTCTAGACAAATGCTTCCAATTGTGGCTCTTCCATTCGGTCTTGCCACAGCTCCCAGAATTTTCACAAAGGTTCTGGGATCGCTGCTAGCGGTGCTTCGGTTACGGGACATTGCAGTAGCGTCCTATCTGGACGACATCCCAGTCCAGGCGCTATTCTTACAACAAGCAAGATCCACACACTGATATTATGTTATCCTTCCGGCAATATCACGGGTGGAAGGTAAAATTGGAAAAGAGTTCCTTAGTCCCTAATACAAGAGTAACTTTCTTTGGAATTATAACAGGTTCCCTATCAATGAAGATTGTTCTGACAGAAGTCAGGATATCAAAGATTATCGATACTTGTCTAGTGCTTCAGTCCATTCCTCGGCCATCAGTGGCCCAGTGCAGGAAGGAAATCGGGCTGCTGGAGGCGTCAATGTACATCATCCCGTTTGATCGGTTCCCACCTCAGACCTCTGCAGTTAAGCATGTTCAGGCTATGGAACGAAGATTATATGGATTTGTCTCGTCGAATACTACTGGAGTAGGAGACAAGGGATTCTCTTTAATGGCGGTTGTCTCTGGATCATTTCTCCTAGGGAACCTGCTTACGCAGACCATCTTGGGTGATTGTGACAACAGTCGCCAGCCTTCTATGGTGGGGAGCAGTCTGGGGTTCAGGGAGTTTGGACTCGGTCTGTTCTTCCTATAAACATCCTGGAACTGAGAGTGATCTTAAACGCTCTTCCGGCCTGACCTCATTTAGCCTCGGTCCAGTCTATCAGGTTCCAGTCGAACAACATAACTCCATCCGGAAGTGTTCTCCAGCCGGATTCTGATGGATGCTCTGGCGGTTCCCTGGACCTTCAGTCTAGCATATCTTTCATCCCAATCCAAATTCAAGAATAACCTAAAGCGCAGATAGAAGGAAAAAAGAAACACACAATCTAAGTGCAGTATTATAGATTAAAATTGATTCCTTTATTAACAATCTCTTTCATCCGTTTTCTTCTTCGGGTTATTGCTCGAAGCAAGTAGGAAAAGCCATTAGTGATTCTCATTGCACCTGCTTGGCCTCGCAGGAATTGGTATGCAGATCTGGTGGACATATCCTCACTGCCACCTTGGAGACTTCCGTTAAGGAAGGACCTTCTAATTTGAAGGCCCTTCTTTCACCAAAATCTAGTTTTCTCTGAAGCAGTCTGCTCGGGTATTAAACGCTTAATTTTATCCAAGTGGGGATTTTCTGACTCGGTCATAGAGACCATGATTCAGGCTCCTAAGCCTGTAACTAGAAGGACTTACCATCAGATAGGGCGTATGTATCTCTATTGGTGTGAATCCAAAGGCTACTCATGGAGTAGAGTTAAGATACCTAGAATTTCTTTCATGTAATTAGCAAGAGTCCATGAGCTAGTGACGTATGGGATATACATTCCTACCAGGAGGGGCAAAGTTTCCCAAACCTCAAAATGCCTATAAATACACCCCTCACCACACCCACAATTCAGTTTTACAAACTTTGCCTCCTATGGAGGTGGTGAAGTAAGTTTGTGCTAGATTCTACGTTGATATGCGCTCCGCAGCAAGTTGGAGCCCGGTTTTCCTCTCAGCGTGCAGTGAATGTCAGAGGGATGTGAGGAGAGTATTGCCTATTTGAATGCAGTGATCTCCTTCTACGGGGTCTATTTCATAGGTTCTCTGTTATCGGTCGTAGAGATTCATCTCTTACCTCCCTTTTCAGATCGACGATATACTCTTATTTATATACCATTACCTCTGCTGATTCTCGTTTCAGTACTGGTTTGGCTTTCTACAAACATGTAGATGAGTGTCCTGGGGTAAGTAAATCTTATTTTCTGTGACACTCTAAGCTATGGTTGGGCACTTTGTTTATAAAGTTCTAAATATATGTATTCAAACATTTATTTGCCTTGACTCAGAATGTTCAACATTCCTTATTTTCAGACAGTCAGTTTCATATTTGGGATAATGCATTTGAATCAAACATTTTTTCTTACCTTAAAAATTTGACTCTTTTTTCCCTGTGGGCTGTTAGGCTCGCGGGGGCTGAAAATGCTTCATTTTATTGCGTCATTCCTGGCGCGGACTTGTTTGGCGCAAAAAATCTTTTCCGTTTCCGGCGTCATACGTGTCGCCGGAAGTTGCGTCATTTTTTGACGCTCTTTTGCGCCAAAAATGTCGGCGTTCCGTATGTGGCGTCATTTTTGGCGCCAAAAGCATTTAGGCGCCAAATAATGTGGGCGTCTTATTTGGCGCTAAAAAATATGGGCGTCGCTTTTGTCTCCACATTATTTAAGTCTCATTTTTTATTGCTTCTGGTTGCTAGAAGCTTGTTCTATGGCATTTTTTCCCATTCCTGAAACTGTCATTTAAGGAATTTGATCAATTTTGCTTTATATGTTGTTTTTTCCCTTACATATTGCAAGATGTCTCACGTTGCATCTGAGTCAGAAGATACTTCAGGAAAATCGCTGTCTAGTGCTGGAACTACCAAAGCTAAGTGTATCTGCTGTAAACTTTTGGTAGCTATTCCTCCGGCTGTTGTTTGTATTAATTGTCATGACAAACTTGTTAATGCAGATAATATTTCCTTTAGTAATGTACCATTGCCTGTTGCAGTTCCTTCAACATCTAAGGTGCAGAATGTTCCTGATAACATAAGAGATTTTGTTTCTGAATCCATCAAGAAGGCTATGTCTGTTATTTCTCCTTCTAGAAAACATAAAAAATCTTTTAAAACTTCTCTCCCTACAGATGAATTTTTAAATGAACATCATCATTCTGATTCTGATGACTCTTCTGGTTCAGAGTATTCTGTCTCAGAGATTGATGCTGATAAATCTTCATATTTATTTAAAATGGAATTTATTCGTTCTTTATTTAAAGAAGTACTAATTGCTTTAGAAATAGAGGATTCTGGTCCTCTTGATACTAATTCTAAACGTTTAGATAAGGTATTTAAATCTCCTGTGGTTATTCCAGAAGTTTTTCCTGTTCCTAATGCTATTTCTGAAGTAATTTCTAAAGAATGGGATAAATTGGGTAATTCATTTACTCCTTCTAAACGTTTTAAGCAATTATATCCTGTGCCGTCTGACAGATTAGAATTTTGGGACAAAATCCCTAGAGTTGATGGGGCTATTTCTACCCTTGCTAAACATACTACTATTCCTACGTCAGATGGTACTTCATTTAAGGATCCTTTAGATAGGAAAATTGAATCCTTTCTAAGAAAAGCTTATCTGTGTTCAGGTAATCTTCTTAGACCTGCTATATCATTGGCTGATGTTGCTGCAGCTTCAACTTTTTGGTTGGAAACTTTAGCGCAACAAGTAACGGATCATGATTCTCATAATATTATTATTCTTCTTCAGCATGCTAATAATTTTATCTGTGATGCCATTTTTTATATTATCAGAGTTGATGTCAGGTTTATGTCTCTAGCTATTTTAGCTAGAAGAGCTTTATGGCTTAAGACTTGGAATGCTGATATGGCTTCTAAATCAACTCTACTTTCCATTTCTTTCCAGGGTAACAAATTATTTGGTTCTCAGTTGGATTCTATTATCTCAACTGTTACTGGTGGGAAAGGAACTTTTTTACCACAGGATAAAAAATCTAAGGGTAAAAACAGGGCTAATAATCGTTTTCGTTCCTTTCGTTTCAACAAAGAACAAAAGCCTGATCCTTCATCCTCAGGAGCAGTTTCAGTTTGGAAACCATCTCCAGTCTGGAATAAATCCAAGCCTTCTAGAAAGGCAAAGCCTGCTTCTAAGTCCACATGAAGGTGCGGCCCTCATTCCAGCTCAGTTGGTAGGGGGCAGGTTACGTTTTTTCAAAGAAATTTGGATCAATTCTGTTCACAATCTTTGGATTCAGAACATTGTTTCAGAAGGGTACAGAATTGGTTTCAAGATGAGACCTCCTGCAAAGAGTTTTTTTCTTTCCCGTGTCCCAGTAAATCCAGTGAAAGCTCAAGCATTTCTGAATTGTGTTTCAGATCTAGAGTTGGCTGGAGTAATTATGCCAGTTCCAGTTTCGGAACAGGGGATGGGGTTTTATTCAAATCTCTTCATTGTACCAAAGAAGGAGAATTCCTTCAGACCAGTTCTGGACCTAAAAATATTGAATCGTTATGTAAGGATACCAACGTTCAAAATGGTAACTGTAAGGACTATCTTGCCTTTTGTTCAGCAAGGGCATTATATGTCCACAATAGATTTACAGGATGCATATCTGCATATTCCGATTCATCCAGATCATTATCAGTTCCTGAGATTCTCTTTTCTGGACAAGCATTACCAGTTTGTGGCTCTGCCGTTTGGCCTAGCTACAGCTCCAAGAATTTTTACAAAGGTTCTCGGTGCCCTTCTGTCTGTAATCAGAGAACAGGGTATTGTGGTATTTCCTTATTTGGACGATATCTTGGTACTTGCTCAGTCTTTACATTTAGCAGAATCTCATACGAATCGACTTGTGTTGTTTCTTCAAGATCATGGTTGGAGGATCAATTTACCAAAAAGTTCATTGATTCCTCAGACAAGGGTAACCTTTCTGGGTTTCCAGATAGATTCAGTGTCCATGACTCTGTCTTTAACAGACAAGAGACGTCTAAAATTGATTTCAGCTTGTCGAAATCTTCAGTCACAATCATTCCCTTCGGTAGCCTTATGCATGGAAATTCTAGGTCTTATGACTGCTGCATCGGACACGATCCCCTTTGCTCGTTTTCACATGCGACCTCTTCAGCTCTGTATGCTGAATCAATGGTGCAAGGATTACACAAAGATATCTCAATTAATATCTTTAAAACCGATTGTACGACACTCTCTAACGTGGTGGACAGATCACCATCGTTTAATTCAGGGGGCTTCTTTTGTGCTTCCGACCTGGACTGTAATTTCAACAGATGCAAGTCTCACAGGTTGGGGAGCAATGTGGGGATCTCTGATAGCACAAGGAGTTTGGGAATCTCAGGAGGTGAGATTACCGATCAATATTTTGGAACTCCGTGCAATTTTCAGAGCTCTTCAGTTTTGGCCTCTTCTGAAGAGAGAATCGTTCATTTGTTTTCAGACAGACAATGTCACAACTGTGGCATACATCAATCATCAAGGAGGGACTCACAGTCCTCTGGCTATGAAAGAAGTATCTCGAATTCTGGTTTGGGCGGAATCCAGCTCCTGTCTAATCTCTGCGGTTCATATCCCAGGTATAGACAATTGGGAAGCGGATTATCTCAGTCGCCAAACGTTGCATCCGGGCGAATGGTCTCTTCACCCAGAGGTATTTCTTCAGATTGTTCAAATGTGGGAACTTCCAGAAATAGATCTGATGGCGTCTCATCTAAACAAGAAACTTCCCAGGTATCTGTCCAGATCCCGGGATCCTCAGGCGGAGGCAGTGGACGCATTATCACTTCCTTGGAAGTATCATCCTGCCTATATCTTTCCGCCTCTAGTTCTTCTTCCAAGAGTAATCTCCAAGATTCTGAAGGAATGCTCGTTTGTTCTGCTGGTAGCTCCGGCATGGCCTCACAGGTTTTGGTATGCGGATCTTGTCCGGATGGCCTCTTGCCAACCGTGGACTCTTCCGTTAAGACCAGACCTTCTGTCGCAAGGTCCTTTTTTCCATCAGGATCTGAAATCCTTAAATTTAAAGGTATGGAGATTGAACGCTTGATTCTTGGTCAAAGAGGTTTCTCTGACTCTGTGATTAATACTATGTTACAGGCGCGTAAATCTGTATCTAGAGAGATATATTATAGAGTCTGGAAGACCTATATTTCTTGGTGTCTTTCTCATCATTTTTCTTGGCATTCTTTTAGAATACCGAGAATTTTACAGTTTCTTCAGGATGGTTTAGATAAGGGTTTGTCCGCAAGTTCCTTGAAAGGTCAAATCTCTGCTCTTTCTGTTCTTTTTCACAGAAAGATTGCTATTCTTCCTGATATTCATTGTTTTGTACAAGCTTTGGTTCGTATAAAACCTGTCATTAAGTCAATTTCTCCTCCTTGGAGTTTGAATTTGGTTCTGGGGGCTCTTCAAGCTCCTCCGTTTGAACCTATGCATTCATTGGACATTAAATTACTTTCTTGGAAAGTTTTGTTCCTTTTGGCAATCTCTTCTGCCAGAAGAGTTTCTGAATTATCTGCTCTTTCTTGTGAGTCTCCTTTTCTGGTTTTTCATCAGGATAAGGCGGTGTTGCGAACTTCTTTTGAATTTTTACCTAAAGTTGTGAATTCCAACAACATTAGTAGAGAAATTGTGGTTCCTTCATTATGTCCTAATCCTAAGAATTCTAAGGAGAAATCGTTGCATTCTTTGGATGTTGTTAGAGCTTTGAAATATTATGTTGAAGCTACTAAGTCTTTTCAAAAGACTTCTAGTTTATTTGTTATCTTTTCCGGTTCTAGAAAAGGCCAGAAAGCTTCTGCCATTTCTTTGGCATCTTGGTTGAAATCTTTAATTCATCTTGCCTATGTTGAGTCGGGTAAAACTCCGCCTCAGAGGATCACAGCTCATTCTACTAGGTCAGTTTCTACTTCCTGGGCGTTTAGGAATGAAGCTTCGATTGATCAGATTTGCAAAGCAGCAACTTGGTCCTCTTTGCATACTTTTACTAAATTCTACCATTTTGATGTATTTTCTTCTTCTGAAGCAGTTTTTGGTAGAAAAGTACTTCAGGCAGCGGTTTCAGTTTGAATCTTCTGCTTATGTTTTTCATTAAACTTTATTTTGGGTGTGGATTATTTTCAGCAGGAATTGGCTGTCTTTATTTTATCCCTCCCTCTCTAGTGACTCTTGTGTGGAAAGATCCACATCTTGGGTAGTCATTATCCCATACGTCACTAGCTCATGGACTCTTGCTAATTACATGAAAGAAAACATAATTTATGTAAGAACTTACCTGATAAATTCATTTCTTTCATATTAGCAAGAGTCCATGAGGCCCGCCCTTTTTTTGTGGTGGTTATGATTTTTGTATAAAGCACAATTATTCCAATTCCTTATTTTATATGCTTTCGCACTTTTTTATCACCCCACTTCTTGGCTATTCGTTAAACTGAATTGTGGGTGTGGTGAGGGGTGTATTTATAGGCATTTTGAGGTTTGGGAAACTTTGCCCCTCCTGGTAGGAATGTATATCCCATACGTCACTAGCTCATGGACTCTTGCTAATATGAAAGAAATGAATTTATCAGGTAAGTTCTTACATAAATTATGTTTTTGTCTTTTCTCCAATACGGTTTGGAGAAAGGGTTTATCTACACTGTAGAGCTTCATACGTTTTGCATATGAGACTGCTGGATAGCAGCCTCCAGAGAGAGTTACGGCTCATTCCACGAGGGCCGTTGTTTTCTCATGGGCATTCAAGAATGAAGCTTCTGTGGAACAGATTTGCAAGGCTGCAACTTGGTCCTCTCTTCACACTTTTCAAAGTTCTATAACTTTGACCTAGAGGGTCAAATCTCGGCCTTATCTATTTTTGTTACACAAATGTCTGGCGGATGTCCCAGATGTACAATCATTTTGTCAGGCCTTGGTCAGGATCAGGCCTATGTTCAAATCAGTTACTCTCCCATGGAGTCTGAATTTAGTTCCTCAAGGGGCTTCGTTTGAGTCTAGGCATTCCTTAGAGATTAAGTGGTTATCTTGGAAAGTTTTATTTCTTGTTATTTCTTCTGCTCGTAGAGTGTCAGCTCTCGGCATTGCAGTATATGAGTCTCCTTACCTTATTTTCCATTCGGATAAGGTAGTTTTACGTAATATATTAGGATTTCTTCCTAAGGTTGTTTCCGATCGGAACATTAATCAGGAGATTGTTGTTCTTTCCTTGTGTCCTAATCCTTCTCAGAAGGAACGACTTCTGCACAATTTGGACGTGGCCCGTGCTTTAAAGTTCTTCTTTTGCTTCGGATGAGGCCATTTTTTTGGGGGAGAAAGGTTCTTCAAGCAGTGGTGCCTTCCGTTTAGGTTCCCTGTCTTGTCCCTCCTGTATCATCTGTGTACTCTAGCTTGGGTATTGAATCCCATTAGTAATTCAGATGATCCGTGGACTCATCGTGTCATAAAAAAGAAAAGAACATTTATGCTTACCTGATACATTTTTCTTTTTTGACACGATGAGTCCACGGCCCGCCCTGTTCTTGTAAAACAGGTTGTGGGTTATTGTAAACTTCACACCTCTGCACCTTGGCTTTTCCTTTCTTTCCTTAACTTTGGTTGAATGACTGGAGTGGGAAGGAAGGAAGGAGCTATTTAACAGCTCTGCTGTGGTGCTCTTTGCCTCCTGGTTGGGCGGAACTTAGCTCACCTTTAAAACTTTCCCAAAGGTTTAAATGTAACTAGTATTTCTTTCATGTAATTAGCAAGAGTCCATGAGCTAGTGACGTATGGGATATATATTCCTACCAGGAGGGGCAAAGTTTACCAAACCTGAAAATGCCTATAAATACACCCCTCACCACACCCACAAATCAGTTTTTACAAACTTTGCCTCCCATGGAGGTGGTGAAGTAAGTTTGTGCTAGATTCTACGTTGATATGCGCTTCGCAGCAGGCTGGAGCCCGGTTTTTCCTCTGTGTGCAGTGAATTTCAGAGGGATGTAAAGAGAGTATTGCCTATTTGAATTCAATGATCTCCTTCTACGGGGTCTATTTCATAGGTTCTCTGTTATCGGTCGTAGAGATTCATCTCTTACCTCCCTTTTCAGATCGACGATATACTCTTATATATACCATTACCTCTACTGATTCTCGTTTCAGTACTGGTTTGGCTTTCTACAACTTGTAGATGAGTGTCCTGGGGTAAGTAAGTCTTATTTTCTGTGACACTCTAAGCTATGGTTGGGCACTTTTATATAAAGTTCTAAATATATGTATTCAAACATTTATTTGCCTTGATTCAGGATGTTCAACGTTCCTTATTTCAGACATTCAGTTTCATATTTGGGATAATGCATATGAATTAATCAATTTTTTCTTACCTTAAAATTTGACTTTTTTCCTGTGGGCTGTTAGGCTCGCGGGGGCTGAAAATGCTTCATTTTATTGCGTCATTCTTGGCGCAAAAATTTTCTTGTCATTTCCGGCGTCATACGTGTCGCCGGAAGTTGCGTCATTTTTTTTGACGTTTTTGCGCCAAAAAAATGTCGGCGTTACCGGATGTGGCGCCAAAAGCATTTAGGCGCCAAATAATGTGGGCGGCTTTTTTGGCGCTAAAAAATTTGAGCGTCATTGTTGTCTCCACAATATTTAAGTCTCATTATTTATTGCTTCTGGTTGCTAGAAGCTTGTTCATTGGCATTTATTTCCCATTCCTGAAACTGTCATTTAAGGAATTTGATCAATTTTGCTTTATATGTTGTTTTTTCTATTACATATTGCAAGATGTCTCAGACTGACCCTGAATCAGAAGCCACTTCTGGAAAAACGCTTAACTGAGTTTCAGTTCTACCAAAGCTAAGTTCATTTATTTTAAATGTTATAAATGTTTATCTTTAGCTATGGTTTGTAATAAGTTATTATTATATACTTTTACATGCAGAATCCATTAGTATTTATGCTTTATATATTTCCATTCTTACATCTTATGTACAAGAAATATTTAGAAGATTTATAAGAAATTTTTTTCTGATTCTATTTTAAAGGCTTTGTCTGACTTCATGCCTTCTAATAAAATTTTTAGGTCTTTTTCACTTCTTTTTTAATTATTTAAGTTTCAAATGACCAACAACATACTGATTTATCCTTCTCTGATGATGTTTTTTTTCTCTTTCAAAAATTTTCTTCATCAGATATTGACACTAACAAATCTACTTTTTTATTATTTTTCTATTACTAAAGTACATTTGTTCTTTGTTGAAAAGGTGTTGATTATTTTGGATATTAAGGTAACTAGTTCTTTAAGACTAGCTGACACTATTTCTGCCTATTTATTCTTCTGTGTTTTCAGAGGTTTTCTTTCCAATTCCCCATACTAGGGAATGGAATAGGCTGAGAATTTTCTTTTATTCCTTCTTCAAAGGTTTTAAACTATATTCTTTGCCAGCAGTTACATTCAATTTAGAGGGTTCTCCAATTTATTGGGGCTATCTCTACTTCTACTAATTATGCTATTGTTTCTATAGCAAAATAGTATTTATTTTCCTTTAGATAGTTGTATCTTATTTATGGAAAATTATTTAGTTTCAGGTACTTTTCTTGGTCCTGTGATTTATTTGGATATTGCAATTGCTTCATTTTTTCTGTTTACTTTAAGATCAAGTATCAGATTATGATTTATTTTAGCATTGTTAAAGGGACAACATTTACTAGACTAGGTGCTGTTGCATTTGTCTTGTTGTTTTGCATTTATTTATTATGCAAGTCCACTGTATTGACTGGTCATTTTAACTGGACTATCATGCTAATAATTTCATTTGTATCTTCATTTTATTGATTATTTTCGCAAATGAGGGTTAATCTATGTCTTTAGCTATTTTAGCTAGAAGAATCTTGTGATTTAAAAAAAATAAATCCATATTTCTTTTGTTCTAAGATAATCAATTATTTGTTTTATAATTGGATTCAATTCTTAACTGTTACTCTGGGCTTCAAGATTGAGTTCTAAGACTAAAACTTTAAGCTTATACTAAGTTTGGTTGTTCTTATTAAGGAACGAATTTCTGAGTTCTTTCCCAAGTAACATGTTTATAATTGGAGTTCGAAATCAGCTCCCTAATATTGCGATGTACGTGCCGTATTCCAGCTTGGCTGGTAAGAGGCAGGTTAAGACTTCTTTGAAATTTATTTGGTTCTATTTTGTCCAAATTTCTTTGATTTTATTCCAGTAAGGCTAACACTTTCTTTAAGTGTGTTTCTGTCCTATATATTTTGGGTACTGTTGAAGCATGGCTGGGCACCCATGGGGTTCAAGCGCTGCTCAGACCTGGAATCTTCTGGGGTATTTCTTCCAGTTCCTTTTTTTAGGAACCGGGTTTTGGAGTTTTATTCAAGCTATTTTGCCTTTTTATGGTCATTGATAGCATTATTTGTTTTCATTAGATACAATAAATGCATATTTCCATTTTTCTGTTTTCATTCAGATTATTTTCTGAGGATGCGGAATCTCATATGATTCACTTGCTCTTCAGGACATAGTTAGATGATCTTTTTTTCAAAAGCTCTTGATTCCTCACACAAGGGTCACCTTTTTTAGGTTTCCAGATAGTTTGTGTCACTGTCTTTGTCTCTATCAGACAAGGGATAATTTTATTGGGTTCCGTCTGTCGGTACCTTTAGTCTCCTTCAGTTGCTATATATGCATAGAAGTTTTAGGTCTTATGGCCACAGCTTTGGATTCAATTCCCTTTGCTCATTTTCAATAGAAAGAACCTTTCCAAGATAGATTCAGTGTCCATGACTCTGTCTCTGACGGACAAGAGACGTCTGAAATTGGTTTCAGCTTGTCGAAACCTTCAGTTTCAATCTTTCCCTTCGGTAGCCTTATGCATGGAAATTCTAGGTCTTATGACTGCTGCATTGGACGCAATCCCCTTTGCTCATTTTCACATGCGACCTCTTCAGCTCTGTATGCTGAACCAGATGTACAGGGATTATACAAAGATATCTCAATTAATATCTTTAAAACCGTTTGTTCGACACTCTCTGACGTGGTGGACAGACCACCATCGTTTAGTTCAGGGGGCTTCTTTTGTTCTTCCAACCTAGACTGTGATCTCAACAGATGCAAGTCTGACAGGTTGGGGAGCTGTATGGGGGTTTCTGACAGCACAAGGGGTTTGGGAATCTCAGGAGGCGAGATTATCAATCAACATTTTGGAACTCCGTGCAATTTTCAGAGCTCTTCAGTCGTGGCCTCTTCTAAAGAGAGAGTCGTTCATTTGTTTCCAGACGGACAATGTCACAACCGTGGCATATGTCAATCATCAAGGAGGAACTCACAGTCCCCTGGCTATGAAAGAAGTCTCTCGAATACTTGTATGGGCGGAATCCAGCTCCTGTCTAATTTCTGCGGTTCATATCCCAGGTATAGACAATTGGGAAGCGGATTATCTCAGTCGCCAAACGCTACATCCGGGCGAATGGTCTCTTCACCCAGAGGTATTTCTTCAGATTGTTCAAATATGGGGACTTCCAGAAATAGATCTGATGGCTTCTCATCTAAACAAGAAGCTTCCCACGTATCGGTCCAGATCCAGGGATCCTCAGGCGGAAGCAGTGGATGCATTGTCACTTCCTTTGAAGTATCATCCTGCTTATATCTTTTCGCCTCTAGTTCTTCTTCCAAGAGTGATTTCCAAGATTCTAAAGGAGCGTTTGTTTATTCTGCTGGTGGCTCCAGCATGGCCTCACAGGTTTTGGTATGCGGATCTTGTCCGGATGGCTACTTGCCAACCGTGGACTCTTCCGTTAAGACCAGACCTTCTATCGTGAGGTCCTTTTTTCCATCAGGATCTCAAATCCTTAAATTTGAAGGTATGGAGATTGAACACTTGATTCTCAGTCATAGAGGTTTCTCTGACTCCGTAATTAATACTATGTTACAGGCTCGTAAATCTGTATCTAGGATGATATATTATCGAGTCTGGAAGACTTCCATTTCCAGGTGTTTTTCTCATCATTTTTCTTGGCATTCTTTTAGAATTCCTAGAATTTTACAGTTTCTTCAGGATGGTTTGGATAAAGGTTTGTCTGCAAGTTCCTTGAAAGGACAAATCTCTGCTCTTTCTGTTCTTTTTCACAGAAAGATTGCTAGTCTTCCTGATATTTATTGTTTTGTACAAGCTTTGGTTCCTATAAAACCTGTCATTAAGTCAATTTCTCCTCCTTGGAGTTTGAATTTGGTTCTAGGGGCTCTTCAAGCTCCTCCGTTTGAACCTATGCATTCGCTGGATATTAAATTACTTTCTTGGAAAGTTTTGTTTCTTTTGGCCATCTCTTCTGCTAGAAGAGTTTCTGAATTATCTGCTCTTTCTTGTGAGTCTCCTTTTCTGATTTTTCATCAGGATAAGGCGGTTTTGCGAACTTCATTTAAATTTTTACCTAAGGTTGTGAATTCTAACAACATTAGTAGAGGAATTGTAGTTCCTTCATTGTGTCCTAATCCTAAGATCTCTAAGGAAAGATCGTTGCATTCTTTGGATGTAGTTAGAGCTTTGAAATATTATGTTGAAGCTACTAAGATTTCCGGAAGACTTCTAGTCTATTTGTTATCTTTTCTGGTTCAAGGAAAGGTCAGAAGGCTTCTGCCATTTCTTTGGCATCGTGGTTAAAGTCTTTGATTCATCATGTTTATGTTGAGTCAGGTAGAACTCCGCCTCAAAGGATTACAGCTCATTCAACTAGGTCAGTCTCTACTTCCTGGGCATTTAGGAATGAAGCTTCGGTTGATCAGATTTGCAAAGCAGCAACTTGGTCTTCTTTGCATACTTTTATTAAATTCTACCATTTTGATGTGTTTTCTTCCTCAGAAGCAGTCTTTGGTAGAAAAGTACTTCAGGCAGCTGTTTCAGTTTGATTCTTCTGCTTATATTTTCAGTTTTTTTTTTCATTATAAGATTTAAACTTTGTTTTGGGTGTGGATTATTTTTCAGCGGAATTGGCTGTCTTTATTTTATCCCTCCCTCTCTAGTGACTCTTGCGTGGAAGATCCACATCTTGGGTATTCATTATCCCATACGTCACTAGCTCATGGACTCTTGCTAATTACATGAAAGAAAACATAATTTATGTAAGAACTTAGCTGATAAATTCATTTCTTTCATATTAGCAAGAGTCCATGAGGCCCACCCTTTTTTTGTGGTGGTTATGATTTTTTTTGTATAAAGCACAATTATTCCAATTCCTTATTTTATATGCTTTCGCACTTTTTTCTTATCACCCCACTTCTTGGCTATTCGTTAAACTGATTTGTGGGTGTGGTGAGGGGTGTATTTATAGACATTTTGAGGTTTGGGAAACTTTGCTCAAACTTGAGCTCAACTTGGCTCAAAATGTCAAAAGAATTACACAAACGGGAACAACTTCCGGCGACAAGTATGACGCCGGAAATGACAAAGAAATTTTTTGCGCCAAAAAAGTCAGCGCCAAGAATGACGCAATAAAATGAAGCATTTTCAGCCCCCGCAAGCCTAACAGCCCACAGGGAAAAAAGTCAATTTTAAGGTAAGAAAAAATTATTTATTCATATGCATTATCCCAAATAATGAAACTGACTGTCTGAAATAAGGAATATTGATCATCCTGAATAAAGGCAAATAAATGTTTAAACACATATATTTAGAACTTTATATAAAAGTGCCCAACCATAGCTTAGAGTGTCACAAAAAATAAAACTTACTTACCCCAGGACACTCATCTACATGTAGTAGAAAGCCAAACCAGTACTGAAACGAGAATCAGTAGAGGTAATGGTATATAAGAGTATATCGTCGATCTGAAAAGGGAGGTAAGAGATGAATCTCTACGACCGATAACAGAGAACCTATGAAATAGATCCCGTAGAAGGAGACCATTGAATTCAAATAGGCAATACTCTCTTCACATCCCTCTGACATTCACTGCACACTGAGAGGAAAACCGGGCTCCAGCCTGCTGCGAAGCGCATATCAACGTAGAATCTAGCACAAACTTACTTCACCACCTCCACGGGAGGCAAAGTTTGTAAAAACTGATTTGTGGGTGTGGTGAGGGGTGTATTTATAGGCATTTTGAGGTTTGGGAAACTTTGCCCCTCCTGGTAGAAATGTATATCCCATACGTCACTAGCTCATGGACTCTTGCTAATATGAAAGAAATGAATTTATCAGGTAAGTTCTTACATAAATTATGTTTTTCATAAGGTGGCGCAAATAAATGCTGTTCTGGCTTTAGTGGTGTAAATGGAGGTATTCTCCTAATGTGTTCTACTTAGTGTACTACTTAGTGTATAAGAAAAAAATAGGTGGACTAATTTCTCAAAATTCTAATAAAATAAACAATTTATTATTATTATTCTATGATAAATACCTGGACACAGTCAAATCACATTATTGACATCTTCATGAAAAAAATCAAACATTAAAAATGCTAAACACCTGTTGCGGCTACTATTAAGCCAATAAAAATCAATAATAATAATATTCTTGATAATATAAAATTGATGGAATCTATACTTTACAACACAATGGCACAAACAATTAGGCATATGAATAAATCATCTGATGTGTAGTTGCACTCGTCTAAACAAAAGTATGTGCAGTCCTAAGATAGGATTAGAGTTGAAAATTGACACATAAATGCCCGTTTTCTTGTGTGTCTGGGCTAAGGCAAACAAGGGTTAATTGCTTCCCAACGGTTAAGTCTCTTTTCCTCAGAAAAAACATGTGGCAAAATGCTATTTCGATTGTAACACTATTTTGGCAAATCTTTGCCTTGCTGTTCACACTATTGTGCAATATTGTATCGTTTACTTAGCGTCTTTTGTTGTGTAAAACTTAAACAATATGTTTTAAATTGGTTACATACGTTTACAGCTGATTGTATGGGCTCCTTCTGTTGAACAGTGCACTGTTATCGATCTTTCCTCTGTTGTACAAAAAGCCGGTGGAGTACTGTGTCTCTCAGCCTCACTCAATTTCAAATAAACTCCCTTCCATGGAAACGTTGTATATCTTCAACACAACAACTCCAGTATTCTTGGGGTCTGCTGCAGCTCCATACAATCCTGTAATTACAGTATTTGTTTGACCATACTCTACTCCGGGTATTGCTGTAGTTCTAAACGGTTTAATTCCCACAGCAGATCCATGTAGTTGTGTCTGGAGCACTTTATGGCAGCAGTTTTGTAAGAAAGTTATCCATTTGCAATACCATGTTAACTAAGTTAATTGGAAACTTGTTTTGAAAATTGGATGATCTGACTGGATCACAAATGCTTTTTCTTTTTAATGGAATTAAAAATTATTTCTGGATATCCAGTAATAATTATGAATTAAACGGTTATGAAACCCCAAAAATATAATTTGCCTAATAAATTATTTTCTTTCTTGGCAGTGAAAGTCCACAAATTCCATTAATAACCAATGGGGAATACTTCACCTGGCAAATACACCCCAGAACATTAATATCCCTCCCATGTCCCCTACCCTCCAGAGTCCCAGTAGTTCTTTGCCTCAATTCATGCAGGTAGGCAGAGCGGTGCTCTGCTGAAGATTGATTTTGACCTCAATGGATTGTTTCCTGCAAAAGAGGGCAGGGGAGTTGTTGAAAGCCATGTAATTCTCTTAGTAGAGTTTTGGTGTATGCTAGCTACTGGATGTTGCAGGGAAGTTCCTATGCCTCTTCCAGGTTATTCGGTTAACCTCCCTTTTAGGCAAACATTGTCACATTGATTTTTCTTTGTGTTACAGGATTCCTTTAGAAGACAGAAGCTGCGTAAATCTTGTTTTCTTTCCTAAGATATGTAGAGTCTACAACATCATAAATTACTAGTGGGAATATCACTCCTGGCCAGCAGGAGGAGCCAAAGAGCACCACAGCAAAGCTGTTAAGTGTCACTCCCCTACTCTTAATCCCCAATCATTCTCTTTGCCTCTGTTAATGGAGGAGGTGACATTTTTGGTGTCAGAAGAATATTGGATTTTTTTGCTATGAGCAAGATTTTGGGTATAGCTGTTGTCTACGTCAATTTCTTCAGTAGAGTAGCGGTGGCTTTAAAGCTGTTAGGAAAACGCTGCAAGGCCCACCTTACAAGTTCCTAACATGTTGCTGTCCTATTACAGAAAGCCAGAGTAGGTTTACTCTTTCTTTTTTCCACAGGCCTCTGTAAGGAGTTGGCGTCCTTTCACGCTTTGTTAGCTGTCCTCCTGCCGGACAGCTAGAAGTGCAGGTAAGTGCCTTTGTCTTCTGGGGCTGGGAGGCTGGCACTGAAGGGGTTAAGGAAACTTTCTGCACTTTATTTTGGGACAAAATAATCCTTGATAGAGGATTATTTATTGGCAGAGGCAGGCACTTAATTTGTATGTTGAGTATGGAAACTTTAGGGGTTAATCTCCTTCATAGGCTGGAAGGAGTTAACCCTCTCTTGGTGGCTCAGGTTTTATTTTATTCAGCTCTGGGCTATTAAAGTTAATGCTCTTTGGCACTTTATTTGTAAAAGATCTGCAACACTCTTAATTTTATGTTTTAAGATGTGAGAGGAATCCATCCGGCTAGTACAGTTTAAGAAGGGCTCTGTCATTGACATTTTTTCAGGCTTTTAAGCACGCGCTTTCCTCTGTTGCACAGCTTCTCTTTTTTTTCTTCATAAATGGAGTCCACAGCTGCATTCATTACTTTTGGGAATTCAGAACCTGGCCACCATGAGGAGGCAAAGACACCCCAGCTAAAAGCTTAAATACCTCTCCCACTTCCCTCATCCCCCAGTGATTCTTTGCCTTTCGTCCCAGTAGGTTGGCAGAGAAGTTTCAGAAGATTTCCAATAGTCTCTTATGGAGGGTAGTACTCTTTGGCATGGGACTGGAATTTTAAGTAGTCCTGTCAGCCTCTCCGTGAGAGCATGGGTGAAAGTTAGAGTCCGGAGATGCAGGGAGAGTCTTTCTGTGAAACCATCCCGACTCATATTAACAGCTCCACAAGCAATCAGCATTGACGAGTTTTGCTGCCTGCTTTCTTCTCTCAAGTCCATGGCAGAGGCGACGCTACTATCTGTCACACTTGAAGGGCCGTGTTTCTGTTCCACGGCGTAGATTCTGGTAAGATAGTTTCATTTTCTTTCTTTATGATTCCCTGGTATTATAAATGTTTTCCAGAGAGGCTACCACCTTGTGGGACTAACTATAACTCAGGGTCTCAGTGAGGCTCCTTTTGTATCTTGAAATCAAGGGTTAATATCTCCTGTGGGGGTTATTGAACGGGGGGGGTTATCATGTTTTATGTGATTCGACCTGCTTATGTGTGGTGTTACTTAAGCTCTTGGCTAGGAACATAACAGCCTTTGGAAGTGACACAGCCTTTATGGTTCAGCACGCCTTCTCTGGACCGCACGGTGCACCTGGTGACCGGGCGTGGTCACGTTTTGACTCCATTTCCGCATTCCTGACCGTGTGGCGACGGAACATTTCTGGCCCGCTGGTGTTGGGTACTAGGAGGGTGGTGAGTGCTCCAGCCATTGTGGGTGTAAGGTGCCGTTTACTTTTCTTATTTGGTCCGTTTTTTTGTAGTTAATATCCCAGTTATGGAGGATTCTGATAATGGGGAGATGAATGTCCCTGACTCAGTCTATTTCTCGTGAGGAATACGAATTGGTGCGGGTGATACGTGCTCTTAAGTTATGTTCAGAATGCCGTTTTAGAGTGCTCAATTCCTCGGGATCGGGGAATCAAGGAGCTGCTGAGCCAAACATCTCTGGGGGTCCCGTTCCCCGAGTGGCGAGTTCCCCATCACCAACTCTTACTACACATGCAGGTAATTTCTTTCTAATGACACGATGAGTCCACGGATCATCTAATTACTATTGGGAATATCACTCCTGCCCAGCAGGAGGCGGCAAAGAGCACCACAGCAAAGCTGTTAAATATCCACCTCCCTTCCCTCCAACCCCAGTCATTCTCTTTGCCTATGTTAGCGCAAGGAAGTGGTAAAGTTAGGTGTTAGAATGAAGATTCTTCAAGCAAGATTTTATTATTTAAGTGGTGCAAGATTGTGCTGCTTTGTCCTAGGGTGTAGCCGTAGTCCATATCAGTCTCTTCAGTAGAGCAGTGGTGGCTTTAGAGCAATGGGAACTTGTGGGGTATAATCGTCACTGCACCTCCCATATACTAATGCTGCCCTATTTTCTAAAGCCTGAGTAATTTTATTCAGTCTTTGCATTTTTCTCCGCAGGTCCATGTGAGGAATCGTGCCTCTCAAACCTAGTAAGCTGCCTTGCTGCTGGGCAGATTTACAAAGGTAAGTGCTGACTTTTTATTTTCTGGAATCGTTATTCAGAATAAAAGATGGCACTTTAAAATAAATTAAATAAGTTTGGGACATAATAAGAGATTCTCTTATAACTAGGAGAATATTTATAACGTGTAGTATTAGCAGTCACTGGGGACGAGGAGCAGGCTCAGAGGTGGTGTTTTTTAGCTTAAGTAACGATAAAACGGCATTACTATGATTTTGACCTGAGGGAAGTTTTTTCTTCTAACGCCCATGGTGGGCGGGGCTAACAAGCGCCAAAATTTGTTGCGCACTTCTCCCTCATAGTTCCTGTGTTCTGTGGCAAGGAAGACTTCGTCACAGTTTTTGGTCTTATTACGGACTTCAACTGACAGAATAAATAGGTTGAGTCCGGATCATCTAACAGTCTATAAACTCCGGTGTTAGTCAGGCAGGTAAGCACCTCAGCAAAGTTAAGCTGAGGTGTAAAGGTGTCCGGAGTATTTAATTTCTCCTCTTTGCTAAAAAATAAAGCAGTTTATTTTAAAAGATTTAAAGGAACAGTAACATGTGTTTGTTTGTTTTTTGTGGTGAATAAAGATGGACCAAGAGGCTGTGCAAGATGTTCTTTATGTTTTGATGCTGTTGAACCACCAATCCCTTTCTGTTCCTCATGTATTGAGTGAACTTTACATTATAGGGATAGACTTTTTCCTGAGCCAAGATGGTCTAAGGCGGATGCTGTTCAGGAGTCTTCTGACAATGTTCAAAATATGCTGCAGCTTTCTCCTCAAGTGTCCCAAAACTTAGCATCCATACAGCCAGTGCCCTGCGCTTCCTCCACTACTCCACCTGGAGTTACCTTGCAAGACATCGCTTCCCTCATGTCATCTGCGGTTTCTGGTGCATTGTCTGCTTTTCCCATGCTGCAGGGAAAGCGCAAGAGGAAAAGTAATAAGTGAGGTTACTGACACAGTTGTTGCTATTTCAAATGCCCCCTCCCAGAAGCCTGAGGAAGAGGATACTTCGGTTGCATCTGAGGGTGAAATCTCAGACTCAGACAGTGTAATTCCTCCTGCTAATACTGAAGTTGTATCCTTCAGGTTTAAGCTAGAACATATCCGTCTGTTACTCAAGGAGGTATTACCTACACTGGACGACAGTGACACCACGGTCGTCAATCCTAAAAAATTCAGTTAGCTAAATAAATTTCTTTCATGTAATTGGCAAGAGTCCATGAGCTAGTGACATATGGGATATACAATCCTACCAGGAGGGGCAAAGTTTCCCAAACCTCAAAATGCCTATAAATACACCCCTCACCACACCCACAATTCAGTTTTACAAACTTTGCCTCCTATGGAGGTGGTGAAGTAAGTTTGTGCTAAGATTTCTACGTTGATATGCGCTTCTCAGCATTGTTGAAGCCCGATTCCTCTCAGAGTACAGCGAATGTCAGAGGGACGTGAAGGGAGTATCACTTATTTGAATACGATGCTTTCCCTAACGAGGGTCTATTTCATAAGTTCTCTGTTATCGGTCGTAGAGATTCATCTCCTACCTCCCTTTTCAGATCAACGATATACTCTCAATTTACCATTACCTTTACTAATAACTGTTTTAGTACTGGTTTGGCTATCTGCTATATGTGGATGGGTGTCTTTTGGTAAGTATGTTTTTTATTACTTAAGACACCTCAGCTATAGTTTGGCACTTTATGCATTTATATAAAGTTCTAAATATATGTATTGTACTTATATTTGCCATGAGTCAGGTTCATTTATTTCCTTCAGCAGACTGTCAGTTTCATATTTGGGGAATTTAAACATTTTAAGAAATTTATTTCTTACCTGGGGTTTTAGTCTTTTTTTTCAATTGACTACTTCTTGCTATTGCGGGTATTAGGCCCGCGAGTGCGTCAAATGCTAAATGCTAAACTTTATTACGTCATTCTTGGCACGAAATTTTTTTGCCGCGGAAAAAGACTGACGCCACTTCGTCATTTCCGGCGTCTTACATGACGCCGAGACCTTTCACGCGGCGGTGTCATTAGTGACGCGAGTGTGTCATTTCCAGTTATTTTTGGCGCCAAAAAAGTCTACGTTACGTTGTGCGTCATACTTGGCGCCAAATTTTTTTCATTATTTCAATACCCCATTGATGTTTGCCTCTTGCTTTTTTCTCTATCAGAGGCCTATGCTTTTGCATTTTTTCCCATTCCTGAAACTGTCATATAAGGAAATAGATAATTTTGCTTTATATGTTGTTTTTTTATCTTACATTGAGCAAGATGTCCCAATCTGATCCTGCCTCAGAAGTTTCTACTGGAACATTGCTGCCTGACATCGGTTCTACCAAAGCTAAGTGCATTTGTTGTAAAAGTGTAGAAATTATTCCACCAAATGTCATTTGTAATAGTTGTCATGATAAACTTTTACATGCAGATAGTGTTTCCATCCGTAATAGTACATTGCCAGTTGCAGTTCCTTCAACTTCTAATGTACTTGATATACCTGTAAATTTTAAAGAATTTGTTTCTGATTCTATTCTGAAGGCTTTGTCTGCATTTCCACCTTCTAATAAACGTAAAAGGTCTTTTAAAACTTCTCATTTAGCTGATGAAATTTCAAATGACCAGCAACATAATAATTTATCCTCTTCTGATGAGGATCTATCTGAAACAGAAGATCCTTCCTCAGATATTGACACTGACAAATCTACTTATTTATTTAAAATAGAGTATATGCGTTCTTTATTAAAAGAAGTGTTAATTACTTTGGATATTGAGGTAACCAGTCCTATTGACGTTCAGTCTAATAAACGTTTAAATGCTGTTTTTAAACCTCCTGTGGTTTCCCCAGGGGTTTTTCCTATTCCTGAGGCTATTTCTGATATGATTTCTAGGGAATGGAATAAGCCAGGTACTTCTTTTATTCCTTCTTCAAGGTTTAAAAAATTGTATCCTTTACCAGCAAAATCTATAGAGTTTTGGGGAAAAATCCCCAAAGTTGATGGGGCTATTTCTACTCTTGCTAAACGTACCACTATTCCTATGGAAGATAGTACTTCCTTTAAGGATCCTTTAGATAGGAAGCTTGAATCCTATCTAAGGAAGGCCTATTTATATTCAGGTCATCTTCTCAGACCTGCTATTTCTTTGGCTGATGTTGCGGCTGCCTCAACTTTTTGGTTGGAGAATTTAGCGCAACGAGAATTGGATCCTGACATATCTAGCATTACTCGCTTACTGCAACATGCTAATAATTTTATTTGTGATGCCATTTTTGATATTATCAAAATTGATGTTAGATTCATGTCTTTAGCTGTATTAGCTAGAAGAGCTTTGTGGCTTAAATTTTGGAATGCTGATATGACATCTAAATCTAGATTACTATCGCTTTCTTTCCAAGGTAATAATTTATTTGGTTCCCAGTTGGATTCTATTATTTCAACTATCACTGGAGGAAAAGGAGTTTTTTTGCCTCAGGATAAAAAACCTAAGGGTAAATCTAAGGCTTCTAACCGTTTTCGTTCCTTTCGTCAGAATAAGGAACAAAAACTCAATCCTCCTCCCAAGGAATCTGCTTCCAGATGGAAGCCTTCCTCAAATTGGAATAAATCCAAGCCATTTAGGAAACCAAAGTCTGCCCCTAAATCCGCATGAAGGTGCGGCCCTCATTCCAGCTCAGCTAGTAGGGGGCAGATTAAGGTTTTTCAAGGATTTTTGGATAAAATCTGTCCAAAATCATTTGATTCAGAGCATTGTCTCTCAAGGGTATCGAATAGGATTCATAGTAAGACCTCCTGTGAGAAGATTTTTTCTCTCACGCATCCCTGTAAATCCAGTAAAAGCTCAGGCTTTTCTGAAGTGTGTTTCAGACCTGGAGTCTTCAGGGGTAATCATGCCAGTTCCTCCTCAGGGACAAGGTTTGGGGTTTTATTCAAACCTATTCATTGTACCAAAGAAAGAAAATTTGTTCAGACCAGTTCTGGATCTGAAAATTTTGTATCGTTATGTAAGAGTACCAACTTTCAAGATGGTGACTATAAGGACTATTCTGCCTTTTGTTCAGCAAGGACATTATATGTCCACAATAGACTTGCAGGATGCATACCTTCATATTCCAATTCATCCAGAACACTATCAGTTTCTGAGATTCTCTTTTCTAGACCAGCATTACCAATTTGTTGCTCTTCCATTTGGCCTAGCAACAGCTCCAAGAATCTTTTCAAAGGTTCTGGGTGCCCTACTATCTGTAATCGGAGAACAGGGTATTGCAGTGTTTCCTTATTTGGACGATATCTTGGTACTAGCTCAGTCTTTACGTACTGCAGAATCTCGCACGAATCAACTAGTGTTGTTTCTTTGGAAACATGGTTCAAGGATCAATTTGCCAAAAAGTTTCTTGATTCCTCAGACAAGGGTCACCTTTTTAGGTTTCCAGGTAAATTCAATGTCCATGACTCTGTCTCTAACAGACAAGAGACATTTAAAATTGGTCGCAGCATGCCGGCACCTTCAGTCTCAGTCATTCCCTTCAGTGGCTATGTGCATGGAAGTTTTAGGTCTCATGACTGCAGCATTGGACGCGATTCCCCTTTGCTCGTTTTCACATGAGACCTCTACAGCTTTGCATGCTGAATCAATGGTGCAGGGATTATACAAAGATATCACAATTAATATCCTTGAATCCCAATGTACGACACTCTCTGACATGGTGGATAGATCACCATCGTTTGGTTCAAGGGGCCTCTTTTGTTCGGCCAACCTGGACTGTGATCTCAACAGATGCAAGTCTTTCAGGTTGGGGAGCTGTTTGGGGATCTCTGACAGCACAAGGGGTTTTGAAATCTCAAGAGGCGAGATTACCAAAAAATATTTTAGAACTCCGTGCAATTCTCAGGGCTCTTCAGTTTTGGCCTCTGCTAAAGAGAGAACCGTTCATTTGTTTTCAGACAGACAATATCACAACATCAGGGTGGGACTCACAGTCCCAAAGCTATGAAAGAAGTATCTCGGATACTTGCTTGGGCAGAATCCAGCTCCTGTCTAATCTCTGCGGTGCATATCCCAGGTGTAGACAATTGGGAGGCGGATTATCTCAGCCGCCAGATTTTACATCCAGGGGAGTGGTCTCTCCATCCAGATGTGTTTTCTCAGATTGTTCAGATGTGGGGTCTTCCAGAGATAGATCTCATGGCCTCTCATCTAAACAAGAAACTTCCCAGATACCTGTCCAGGTCCAGGGATGTTCAGGCGGAAGCAGTGGATGCACTGACACTTCCTTGGTGTTATCATCCTGCTTACATCTTCCCGCCTCTAGTTCTCCTTCCAAGAGTGATCTCCAAAATCATCATGGAACAGTCTTTTGTGTTGCTGGTGGCTCCAGCATGTCCACACAGGTTTTGGTATGCGGATCTGGTGCGGATGTCCAGTTGCCCGCCTTGGCCACTTCTGTTACGGCCGGACCTACTATCTCAAGGTCCGTTTTTCCATCAGGATCTCAAATCATTAAATTTGAAGGTGTGGAAATTGAACGCTTAGTTCTAAGTCATAGAGGTTTCTCTGACTCAGTGATTAATACTATGTTACAAGCTCGTAAATCTGTCTCTAGAAAGATTTATTATAGAGTTTGGAAGACTTACATTTCATGGTGTTCTTCTCATAAATTCTCCTGGCATTCTTTTAGAATTCCTAGAATTTTACAGTTCCTTCAGGATGGTTTGGATAAGGGTTTGTCTGCAAGTTCCTTGAAAGGACAAATCTCTGCTCTTTCTGTTTTATTTCACAGAAAGATTGCTATACTTCCTGATATTCACTGTTTTGTACAGGCTTTAGTTCGTATTAAGCCTGGCATTAAATCAATTTCTCCTCCTTGGAGTCTTATTTTGGTTCTGAAGGCGTTACAGGCTCCTCCATTTCAGCCTATGCATTTCTTGGACATTAAACTACTTTACTGGAAAGTGTTGTTCCTTTTGGCTATCTCTTCTGCTAGAAGAGTTTCTGAGCTATCTGCTCTTTCTTGTGAGTCTCCTTTTCTGATTTTTCATCAGGATAAAGCAGTTTTGCAGACTTCTTTTCAATTTTTACCTAAGGTTGTGAATTCTAACAACATTAGTAGAGAAATTGTTGTTCCTTCCTTATGTCCTAATCCTAAGAATTCTTTGGAAAGATCCTTACATTCTTTGGATGTGGTAAGAGCTTTGAAATATTATGTGGAAGCTACTAAAGATTTTAGAAAGACTTCCAGTCTATTTGTTTTATTTTCTGGTCCTAGGAAAGGTCAGAAGGCTTCTGCTAGTTCCTTGGCTTCTTGGTTGAAACTTTTGATTCATCAAGCTTATTTGGAGTCGAGTCAGGCCCCGCCTCAGAGAATTACAGCTCATTTTACTAGATCAGTTTCCACTTCGTGGGCTTTTAAGAATGAAGCTTCAGTTGATCAGATTTGCAAAGCGGCGACTTGGTCCTCTTTGCATACATATACTAAATTCTACCGTTTTGATGTATTTGCTTCTTCGAAAGCAGTTTTTGGTAGAAAAGTTCTTCAGGCAGCTGTTTCAGTTTGATTCTTCTGCTTTTGATTTAAGTTTTTTTCTTTCAAGATGAAATAAACTTATTTTTGTTTTGGGTTGTGGATTAATTTTTTTCAGTGGAATATGGCTGTTTTTATTTTTATTTCCTCCCTCTCTAGTGACTCTTGAGTGGAAGACTCCACATCTTGGGTATTGATATCCCATATGTCACTAGCTCATGGACTCTTGCCAATATGAAAGAAATGAATTTATCAGGTAAGTTCTTACATAAATTATGTTATTTTGATGTACCTTCCATGGTGGAAGTTTTTCTTGTACCAGATTGAGCTACAGAGATTATTGCTAAGGAATGGGAGAGACCGGGTATCCCTTTTTCTCCATCCCCCTATATTTAAAAAGATGTTTCCTATAGCAGATTCTATCAAGGAGTCTTGGCAGACAGTACCCAAGGTGGAAGGGGCAATTTCCACGCTAGCCAAGAGAACTACTATTCCCATAGAGGATAGTTGTTCTTTAAAGGATCGTTTGCATAAGAAGTTAGAGGGGTTATTAAAGAAAATGTATGTACACCATGGTTTACAATGGCAAACCGCGGTTTGTATTGCTACTGTCACTAGTGCGGCAGCATACTGGTTTGATGCATTGTCTGAATCTATTCGGACAGACACTGCCCTCTAAGAAATCCAGGATAGGATTAAGGCCCTTAAAGGGACACTGAACCCAATTTTTTTCTTTTGCGATTCAGATAGAGCATGCAATTTTAAGCAACTTTCTAATTTACTCCTATTATCAATTTTTCTTCGTTCTCTTGCTATCTTTATTTGATATAAAAGCCATCTAAGCTTTTTTGGGTTAAGAACTCTGGACAGCACTTTTTGATTGGTGGATAGATTTTTTCCACCAATCAGCAAGGACAACCCAGGTTGTTCACCAAAATGGGCCGGCATCTAAACTTAGATTCTTGCATTTCAAATAAAGATACCAAGAGAATAAAGAAAATTTGATAATAGGAGTAAATTAGAAAGTTGCTTAAAAATTCATGCTCTATCTGAATCACAAAAGAAAAATTTTGGGTTCAGTGTCCCTTTAAGTTGGCCAACTCCTTTATCACAGATGCTTCCCTTTAGGTTATTAAGCTGGGAGCTAAGATTTCTGGTTTTGCCGTACTGGCCCGCAGAGCTTTATGGTTAAAATCTTGGTCTGCGGATGTGTCATCTAAGTCTAAACTTTTGGCGATTCCTTACAAGGGAAAGACTTTGTTTGGGCCTGGTTTGACGGAAATAATTTCTGACATTACGGGAAGAAAGGGACATTTCCTCCCTCAGGATAAGAGAAATTAACAAAAAGGACGTCAGAGTAATTTTCATTCCTTTTGAAATTTCAAGTGAAATATTTCCACTTCCTCCTCCAAGCAGAAGCAGTCCACGCCTTCCTGGAGGCCCAATCAGTCTTGGAACAAGGGAAAACATTCCAAAAAGCCCTGCTATTGAATCAAAAGCAGCATGAAGGGACTGCCCCCGATCCGGGACCGGATCTTGTGGGGGGCAGACTTTCATTCTTCACTCAGGCTTGGGTTCAAGATGTTCAGGATCCCTGGGCGGTGGACATCGTGTCCCAGGGATACAAACTAGAGTTCAAGACCCTTCCCCCCCTCGCAGGTTTCTGCTTTCAAGATTATCTGTAGACCAGACAAAAAGAGAAGCGTTCTTACACTGTGTTTGGGACCTCTCCGACCTGGGAGTAATAGTTCCTCTTCCGATGCAGGAACAGGGTCTGGGGTTCTATTCCAATCTGTTCATGGTTCCCAAAAAGGAGGGAACCTTCAGACCAATTTTAGATCTCAAGAGTCTAAACAAATTCCTCAGAGTGCCGTCCTTCAAGATGGAAACTATTCGTTCCATTCTTCCTTTGGTCCCAGAGGGTCAATTTATGACAACGGTGTATTTAAAGGTGTCAGGCTGTAACAAACTGTAGAAAGAAGAGTTCTGTTAACAGACCTCAGTTGCTGAGATTCAACAAAAATAAAGTTTTGTTTTGTTGCTGTGAACAATGTGGAGTTCATAAGAATGACCTATTTAGGTAAGGTGAGTCCCACAGTATTCATGGAGCAGTTTTATGTACTGGTTTAATTAGAGTAAGGAGACTATGATAGGTGCCACATGTGAGAATTCACTAAATAGATGCAGCATAGCCCCTAACATCTTAAAACCTGTATTATACTCAGATATAGCATAAAGATTGGCAAGCTGGTATAATCTTTATGTTTAAAAAATACTCTTTAGAAATGATTTACATCAAGGCAAGATGCAGACAGGAGAATCACAGACTACATAGGTTTAAGTAAGCAGGCTAGCGTTATTGTCAAAGTGAAGGTTAATACTGGTATTCCGGTAAAGACAATTTTAAGTCCTAACATAAAGTTGGCAGGGAGTACCTGAGTGAGGCTGAAGGGATTCCCCTGCAAGGTTAGGCGGCTTCCTAGCTGGTGCGGTTCTGGAGCTCTGATGTGAGGAGTAGTAGCAACCGGTGCCGTTGGCGTGTGACGTCACCGCGGAGTGATCCGATAGTTCCGGCAGCACTGAGAATGGAAGGAGAAGTGCCGGAGCTGTAAAGGGATCTTGCTTGTAGATCAACAGACAGAGTTAGTGGAGCAAGCAATCCTGGTCTGCAGGTGAGGCTTAGCTGAAATGTCAGTGTAGGAGAACATAACAATACCAAGCAATGATCTGTAGGAGTGTTTAGAATTTATAGTGAAGGGAAGTGAAAAGGAGGCAGTTAAAGGAACATTACAAGCGCAATAAAACAAGCAGGAGCTATACCAGGGTATAATCCTGACAGGATCCCCCCTTCAAGGAGCAACTCCGGTGCTCATGGAGATGGACGGTCAGGGTTCCTTCGGTGAAACAAGGCAACCAACCTGGGAGCTGAGATATTAGCAGCAGGCTCCCAAGAATCATCATCAGGAGTATAACCTTTCCACCGGACCAAGTATTGTAGAACTCCCTGTCGCCTGCGTGAGTCCATTATAGAAAGAACCTCATACATGAAAGGTGGGGTGAACCTTCATGGACTGAGGTAATTTAAGACGGACGGAGTTTGTGTTAATAACATGAGTTATTGGATAAGGACCAACAAACAACGGAGAGAGTTTCCTACAAGGGGTGTTCAGCTTGAGATTTTTGGTAGACAACCAGACTAAGTCACCGGTAGAGTATTCCGGGGAAGGCAATCTTCTTTTATCATAATAATACTTGTGAGTTTTCTTGGCATCCTCAATTGCAGATTTAACAGTGGCGAAATTTGAGGCAATGAGAACAGATAAATCAGAGATGTTAGGTGAGGAACTCTGATTATCTGGGAGGATCTGAAATTTAGGATGGAACCCATAGTTCACGTAGAATGGGGTTTGTTTAGTTGTGGAATGAATGGTATTATTGAAACAGAACTCCGCATAGGGAAGATGTGCTGCCCAATGCAATGGTTGAGAAGAGCAGTAGGTCCTAAGGAATTGTTCAAGCCATTGGTTTGACCTTTCGGTTTGACCATTCGACTGGGGATGGTACGCAGTGCTAAGCTTTTTGTCGATGGAGAAAGCCTTACAGAACTCGGTCCAGAGTCTACTAGAGAACTGAGTGCCTCGGTCTGTAAGCATGGTGTTGGGTATACCATGATGTTTAAAAACATGAGAGATGAGGAGCTGAATGGTTTCTGAAGCAGTAGGCAATTTATGGTACGGAATGAAGTGCGACATTTTACTGAACAGATCTACGACGACAAGTATGGTTGTCATATTTTGTGACTTCGGAAGATCAACTATGAAATCTAAAGCTATGTCTAACCAAGGTCTGTTAGGGGTCGGAAGCGAAATTAGAAGTCCATAGGGTGGATGCTTAGCACGTTTAGATGTAGTACATTCAGTGCATGTGAGAACATATTTTTTAATCTCCTCTAACATTCCTGGCCACCAGTAAGTACGAGTTATGAGGTCTTGTGTTTTCCTGATTCCAGGGTGCCCTGCTAGGAGGGAATCGTGTGAGGACTGAAGAATTAACTGTCTTAGGTTGGGGGGAATATATAGTTTAGTTTGGTAGTAATAGAGTCCATCAAGTTCTTTTCGTAAAAGAGAGGATGGTTTAGATAGGTCATCCTCCTGTTCATGGGAGAGACAGGAATTAGAGTCAATAACAAAAGATATAAAGTTCTCCAGGGGAATAACAGTATCCTTTTGATTCTGGAATCGTTGATGTGTTGGTAATCTTGATAAGGCATCTGCCTTCTGATTCTTATTTGCTGGTCGGTAGACGATTTGGTAATTGAACCTGGAAAAGAAGAGGTTCCATCTCAGCTGTCTCGAGGAAAGTGTCCTGGTAGTTTTGAGGTATTGTAGATTCCTATGGTCGGTGTAGATGACTGTAGGAATCGTGGTACCCTCTAAAAGATGACGCCAATGTTCTCGAGACAGCTTGATAGCCAAAAGCTCCTTGTCCCCAATAGGGTAGTTCTGTTCTGAGGTGGATAACGAGCGAGAAAAGTAGGCCACAGGATGAAGTGGTTGGTCAATGCCAGATCGCTGTGACAGGACAGCACCCACAGCCACCTCCGAGGCATCCACCTCGAGGGTATAAGGCAGGTCAGGGTTGGGGAACCTTAGAATAGGTGCAGTTGTGAAAAGATGTTTTAGCAACTCGAAGACCTTTTGGGTGTCATGATTCCAGTTAAAAGGTATGTTAGTTTTGGTTAAAGTAGTTAAAGGTTTTGCTATGCTAGAAAAGTTCTTTATAAACTTACGATAAAAGTTCGCAAAGCCTAAAAATCTTTGTACCTCTTTTCGGTTTTTTGGTGTAGGCCAGTTTACAATAGCCTGGATCTTAGTATCTTCCATGTGTATACCATCTTCTGTGATCACATAACCTAGAAAACTAATGCATTGTGTGTTGAAAATACACTTTTCTGGTTTAGCATATAGGAAGTTACTCCTTAATCTGGAGAGGACCTGTCTGACGTGTATGATATGTTCAGATAAACTTTTGGAGTAGATAAGGATATCATCCAGATAGATGACAAGGAAAACATCCAGAAAATCACGAAAGAGATCATTAATTAGATGCTGAAATGTGGCCGGGGCGTTACATAACCCAAAGGGCATTACGGTGTACTCATATAAACCGTAGCGAGTACGGAACGCCGTGAGCCACTCATTCACCACTTCGTACTCGGATAAGATTATACGCTCCCCTTAAATCTAATTTTGTGAAATATTTAGCCCCTTGTAGCCTTTCTATCAACTCGGGGATCAAAGGTAGGGGATATCGGTTTTTTATTGTTACTTTATTGAGTTGTCTATAGTCAACTATTGGCCTTAAGGAGCCATCTTTGTTTTTAACGAAGAATATACCGGCTCCAGCTGGTGAGGTGGAGGGCTGAATGAACCCCTTCCTCAGATTCTCTTCTAAGTATGATTTTAAATGTGTAAGCTCTGGTTTAGACAAAGGGAAAATATGACCGTATGGTATGTCTGCTCCAGGCACCAGTTCAATAGGACAGTCATACTTCCTATGTGGGGGAAGATTTTCTGACTCTATCTTACTGAAAACATCAGTGAAGTCCCTATATGGTACGGGTAGCTGGAAATCAGATTGTATACTGGAAGTATGCATAATGTTGACTGGGAAACAGGTGGTTTGACAATAATTCGAATTAAAGGTTACAGATAGGGTTGTCCAGGATATGTGTGGGTTATGTAATGTTAACCAATTCAACCCTAGTATGACCGGGGAAACCGGTGAGGCTATCACATCAAAGGATAAGTATTCCCTATGATGGTCAGAGGTTGTAACAAGAAGTGGAATTGTTTGAAATTCTACAGGACCAGATGATACAGGTCGACCATCAATACCTCTCAATAAAACTGGAGACTTTTTATGCATTAGTGGAATTTTATTAACATGTGTAAATTCTTTATCAATGTAACAGGCTGTAGCTCCTGAATCAATTATTCCGGGTACGCTGAGGTGATGGTGATCCCACTGAAAAGAAAGTGAGAGTTTACAGTATGATGTTCTCAGATCATAAGTACTACAGCAGTCAATGGAAGTGTATGACTCACCCTTGTTGGATTTCTGTAGGGCAGGACACTCTTTAACAGAGTGCTCGTCAGAGGCGTAATACAGGCAGAGGTTGTTTTCTCTTCGCCTGGTCTTTTCTTGAGGACTTAGTGGCCCTCTTAAGAATCCAATCTCCATGGCCTCAATGTTGGATTTGCTAGGAGAAGCTATGGGTGTGCTACTAGTGGTTTTCTTAGTGTAAGTGTCTGAATATGACCTTTCATGTTGTCTTTCTCTTATCCTTCTATCTATGGTGATAGTTAGCTTCATTAATTCTTCTAAAGTAGGAGGTATGTCTGTACGGGACAATTCATCTTTGACCGCGTCTGATAGACCCAGACGGTATTGATTTCTCAAAGATAAATTATTCCATTCTGAATCTTTTGCCCATCTCTTGAAGTCTGTAATATAGTCTTCGACTACTCTTTTTTTCTGTTTCAGGGCTCTTAAGGCGGTCTCTGCAGTCTGCTGTTTGAATGGGTCTTCATATAATTGACCCAGGGCTAAGAGGAATTGATCTAATGAATTTAGTATAGTTTCATTAGTCTCAAAGAAATTATTGGCCCAACTACGAGGCTCTCCTCTTAGGAAAGATATAATAGTTAAAACTCTAGTCCTGTCATTAGGGTAGGACTGAGGTTTCAGAGTGAACAGCAGCAAACATGCATTTTTAAAATCCCTATATTGCCCCCTGTCTCCATAGAATTTTTCTGGCAGACTAATTTGTGGCTCAGGTACATGTATTTTAGTCTCCAAGTAATCCGTAATGTATGCCTTTAAAGCTACATTTTCTGCCTTAAGTGTGTTCAACCCATCAGCTAATAAATCTACTTTCTGATTTAGGGTTTGTATCTGTGATGCCATCTCAGCTGGGTCCATGTTTATTTTGGGCTTGGTATTCTGTCAGGCTGTAACAAACTGTAGAAAGAAGAGTTCTGTTAACAGACCTCAGCTGCTGAGATTCAACAAAAATAAAGTTTTGTTTTGTTGCTGTGAACAATGTGGAGTTCATAAGAATTACCTATTTAGGTAAGGTGAGTCCCACAGTATTCATGGAGCAGTTTTATGTACTGGTTTAATTAGAGTAAGGAGACTATGATAGGTGCCACATGTGAGAATTCACTAAATAGATGCAGCATAGCCCCTAACATCTTAAAACCTGTATTATACTCAGATATAGCATAAAGATTGGCAAGCTGGTATAATCTTTATGTTTAAAAAATACTCTTTAGAAATGATTTACATCAAGGCAAGATGCAGACAGGAGAATCACAGACTACATAGGTTTAAGTAAGCAGGCTAGCGTTATTGTCAAAGTGAAGGTTAATACTGGTATTCCGGTAAAGACAATTTTAAGTCCTAACATAAAGTTGGCAGGGAGTACCTGAGTGAGGCTGAAGGGATTCCCCTGCAAGGTTAGGCGGCTTCCTAGCTGGTGTGGTTCTGGAGCTCCGATGTGAGGAGTAGTAGCAACCGGTGCCGTTGGCGTGTGACGTCACCGCTGAGTGATCCGATAGTTCCGGCAGCACTGAGAATGGAAGGAGAAGTGCCGGAGCTGTAAAGGGATCTTGCTTGTAGATCAACAGACAGAGTTAGTGGAGCAAGCAATCCTGGTCTGCAGGTGAGGCTTAGCTGAAATGTCAGTGTAGGAGAACATAACAATACCAAGCAATGATCTGTAGGAGTGTTTAGAATTTATAGTGAAGGGAAGTGAAAAGGAGGCAGTTAAAGGAACATTACAAGCGCAATAAAACAAGCAGGAGCTATACCAGGGTATAATCCTGACAAAAGGACGCGTACCTGCATGTTCCCATCCACAGGGACCATCACAAGTTTCTAAGGTTTGCATTTCTAGACAAACACTTCCAGTTCGTGGCTCTTCCATTCGGCCTTGCCACAGCTCCCAGAATTTTCTCAAAGGTTCTGGGATCCCTGTTGGCGGTGCTCCGATTGCGGGGCATTGCAATGGCGCCTTATCTGGATGACATTCTGGTTCAGACGCCATCCTGTCAACATGCAAGATCCCACACGGAAATGTTATCTTTCCTGCGGTCTCACGGATGGAAGGTGAATTTGGAAAAGAGTTCCTTAGTTCCAAATACAAGGGTAATTTTCTTGGGAACCGTAATAGATTCCTTATTAATGAAGATTTTTCTGACAGAAGTCAGGAAATCAAAGATTTTCGATTCTTGCCTAGCACTTCAGTCCTCTCCTCGGCCATCAGAGGCTCAGTGCATGGAGGTAATCGGTTTGATGGTAGCGGCAATGGACATCATTCCGTTCGCCCGTTTCCACCTCTGCAAATAAGCATGCTCAGGCAGTGGAACGGAGACTATGCGTATCTGTCTCCGCGATTACAGCTGGAGCAGGAGACAAGGGATTCTCCTCTTTGGTGGTTGTCTCAGGATCATCTCTCCCAGGGAACCTGCTTTTGCAGACCCTTTTGGGCGATTGTGACAACAGACGCCAGCCTTCTGGGATGGGGAGCAGTCTGGGGCTCTGTAAAGGCTCAGGGAACATGGACTCGGTCGGAGTCTGCTCTCAGCTCCAGAATGTTTATGGGTAGAAAAATCTTCAATGCTAGCCTGGCCTCAGCCCGGTTCATCAGGTTCCAGTCGGACAACATAACTTTCCTTGGCTATGACGAAGGTAGCCAAGATAATTCAGTGGGCGGAGACCCACAATTGCTGTCTGTCGGCGATCCACATCCCAGGAGTGGACAACTGGGAAGCGGACTTCCTGAACAGGCAGACCTTTTATCCGGGGGAGTGGGAACTCCATCCAGAAGTATTTTCCAGCCTGATTCTCAAATGGGGTCACTCAGGAATTGGATCTCATGGCATCTCGGCAGAATGCCAAGCTTCCGAGGTATGGGTCGAGGTCAAGAGACTGTACTGATAGACGCCCTGTCGGTACCTTGGAATTTCAGTCTCGCATACCTATTTCCTTCATAAGCTCTTCTACCTCGGGTCATTGCTCGAATCAAGCAGGAGAGGGTGTCGGTGATCCTCATTGCACCGGCGTGGCCTCGCAGAATTTGGTATGCAGACTTAGTGGACATGTCATCTCTTCCACCTTGGAGACTTCTGTTGTGGAAGGACCTCCTACTTCAAGGACCCTTCCTTCATCCAAATCTAGTTTCTCTGAAGCTGACTGCTTGGAGATTGAACGCTTAATTTTATCTAAGCAAGGATCTTCGGAGTCAGTCATTGAGACCATGATTCAGGCTCGTAAACCTGTGACTTGGAAAATTTACCATAAGATATGGCGTAAATATCTGTATTGATGTGAATCCGAGGGCTACTCTTGCAGTGTTAGGATTCCTAGAATTCTGTCCTTTGTCCAAGAGGGTTTGGAGAAGGGTTTATCGGCAAGTTCCCAAAGGGGTCAAATTTCTGCCTTGTCTATTTTGTTACATAAACGTCTGGCGGACGTCCCAGACGTGCAATCGTTTTGTCAGGCCTTGGTCAGGATCAGGCCTGTATTCAAGCCAGTTACTCCTCCCTGGAGTCTTAATTTAGTGCTTAAGGTTCTTCAAGGGGCTCCGTTTGAGCCTATACATTCCTTAGATATTAAGTTATCATGGAAAATTTTGTTTCTTGTTGCTATTTCATCTGCTTGTAGAGTGTCAGAGCTCTCTGCATTACAGTATGAGTCACCTTACCTTCTTTTTCATTCGGATAAGGTAGTTTTACGTACTAAGTTAGGGTTTCTCCCTAAGGTGGTTTCAGATAGGAACATTATTCCCAATAGTAATTAAATGATCCATGGACTCATCGTGTCAAGAAAGAAATACATTTATTAGGTAAGCATAAATTTTGTTTTTGCTTAATCCTTCTCTGGAAGGTGGCTTGTTTCCCCCCAGATGTTATGGCACATTTTTGGATGCCCATTATTATGGCGCTGGCGCATCTGCAGCTACCAGAAGTGTGCTTATGATATTGTACATGTTCCGTTGACCAGGGCTCTTCAGGCATGGGATGGCCTGCTCAGTTATCGGGGGGGAATGACTGTCCCTAAGGCTTCAGGTGGGTCAACCTTCGGGGTCGTCTGCTGCTTCGGCGAGGGTATACTGTCTCTTTCGTTAGACTGGCGCGCCTTCGTGTCCTTTTGAGGGACGTTCTGGCATTGTTGGAGGATCCCATCCTTAACGGATACGGCAATTCTCAGCCTTCGAACGGCTTGCAGAAATAGTTATGAGGATGAAGTAATCTTCTTATAGCCTTGTTTATCGAGTATCCTTTCTAGTCCTGAGCTGGAAGAACATGATCCCGGTTCTGCGGGTGTGTCCTTCTTGAATGATAACCTAAGGGTTGCCTTAGCTTTTATTTTATCCGGTTAGGATGATTTTTTTATTTGAGCTCTGTTTATGTATTTCCTTCGGGAAATTTTTACACAGTTTATTTCTATGGAAGTTTGCTTGATGTGAGGACATGTTAGTCCTATGTTTAAAAAAAATAAATAAAAAAAAAAAATATATATATATATATATATATATATATTTTTTTTTTTTTTTTTTGTCTATTCCCCATCCCTGAGGATGACTGTGGCCTTGACAGTATTGACCCTGAGTTTCAGGCTGGTCCTGATTGGGTTCGGACCCTTCTGTCTTGTGGCCTATTTCAGACATGTGCCGCCTTTTCTGCATAGCTGGTCTGGTTGAGGTGCAGAGTGTTCACATTATTTGTTTTATTTAGCTAAGCATTCTGTGAGGGTCTGAGGGTCCGTGAGGCGTGGGCGATTGGTTCAGCTGGTCGACTGGGACTCGAAGTTCCACTGCGACACTCTGTTTCTTTCATGTAATTAGCAAGAGTCCATGAGCTAGTGACGTATGGGATATACATTCCTACCAGGAGGGGCAAAGTTTCCCAAACCTCAAAATGCCTATAAATACACCCCTCACCACACCCACAAATCAGTTTTTACAAACTTTGCCTCCCGTGGAGGTGGTGAAGTAAGTTTGTGCTAGATTCTACGTTGATATGCGCTTCGCAGCAGGCTGGAGCCCGGTTTTCCTCTCAGTGTGCAGTGAATGTCAGAGGGATGTGAAGAGAGTATTGCCTATTTGAATTCAATGGTCTCCTTCTACGGGATCTATTTCATAGGTTCTCTGTTATCGGTCGTAGAGATTCATCTCTTACCTCCCTTTTCAGATCGACGATATACTCTTATATAGCATTACCTCTACTGATTCTCGTTTCAGTACTGGTTTGGCTTTCTACTACATGTAGATGAGTGTCCTGGGGTAAGTAAGTCTTATTTTTTGTGACACTCTAAGCTATGGTTGGGCACTTTTATATAAAGTTCTAAATATATGTGTTTAAACATTTATTTGCCTTTATTCAGGATGATCAATATTCCTTATTTCAGACAGTCAGTTTCATTATTTGGGATAATGCATATGAATAAATCATTTTTTCTTACCTTAAAATTGACTTTTTTCCCTGTGGGCTGTTAGGCTCGCAGGGGCTGAAAATGCTTCATTTTATTGCGTCATTCTTGGCGCTGACTTTTTTGGCGCAAAAAATTTCTTTGTCATTTCTGGCGTCATACTTGTCGCCGGAAGTTGTTCCCGTTTGCGTAATTTTTTTGACATTTTGAGCCAAAAATGTCGGTGTCACCGGATGTGGCGTCATTCTTGGCGCCAAAAGCATTTAGGCGCCAATAATGTGGGCATCTTTTTTTGGCGCTAAAAAATGTGGGCGTCATTATTGTCTCCACCTTTTTTTCACATTATTTAAGTCTCATTTTTCATTTGCTTCTGGTTGCTAGAGGCTTGTTCATTGGCATTTTTTCCCATTCCTGAAACTGTCTTTTAAGGAATTTGATAGATTTTGCTTTATATGTTGTTTTTTCTCTTACATATTGCAAGATGTCTCAGATTGACCCTGGATCAGAAGCTACTTCTGGAAAAACGCTGCCTGATGCTGGTTCTACCAAAGTTAAGTGTATTTGCTGTAAACTTGTGGTAACTGTTCCTCCGGCTGTAGTTTGTGATGAATGTCATGATAAGCTTGCTAATGCAGATAGTATTTCCATTAGTAATATTCCATTACCTGTTGCTGTTCCATCAACATCTAATACTCAGGATGTTCCTGTTAATATAAGAGATTTTGTTTCTAAATCTATTAGGAAGGCTATGTCTGTTATTCCTCCTTCCAGTAAACGTAAAAGGTCTTTTAAAACTTCACATTTTTCAGATGAATTTTTAAATGAACATCATCATTCTGATTTGTCTGTTTCTGATGAGGATTTTTCTGGTTCAGAGGATTCTGTCTCAGATATTGACACTGATAAATCTTCATATTTATTTAAAATGGAATTTATTCGTTCTTTACTTAAAGAAGTTTTAATCGCATTAGAGAGCTCTCTGTTTATACTTCATACATAGCTTTGATAATAGAGAGCTAACATTATGGATAACATGGAAAACCGTGAACTTTATTCCCTCAGACCTTTGTCACATATTGAAATGGACAGACTTACGATTGAGGATACCTTTGTCAATCAGAAAGAGACTTTATCTATGAGTGATATATTTTTACATATGGAACGTACCCTCATTAAAGAATATAAAACATGGTGGGACAAACGTGCCCTAGAGAAATATCTTATGATGGGTTTAATTCCCAGAGGGTTACGTCTAAATAAGTATCCCACATTTCAGATAAATGACTCTACCTTTATTGCTAAATGGAATGCCATCTTAACGGACTGTTCAAGGAGACTAATGGAATTAATAATATCTCATAAGGAAACTGTTTTGCATAAAACTAGAGATGAACTGTCTGAATTACAAATACAACTTAATGATTATGTGTTGCACCCCAAGTATGGAGATATGGACGCTTTGCTGAAAGAATCTATAGATAAGTTTAAAGTAGAGTTGGATAACTTTAAACTCAAAAAATTCATTAGAGATAGTAAAGATCATACTAATGACAGGGTCTACACTTGGCATACACGCAGTAATCCTGTCACTAATAATAGATCTAGATCTAGAAATAGAGCCAGGACAGTCTCACCAGTTAAAAATCATGTAACATTTCTAGAACAGCCCTCTGATGAGAATACCTTATATCAGGGCAATACTGAAACATTTAAAAGCATACTGCCAGCACAAAGTGAACAAGTTGTAAAACCTAAAAGCACAGGTAACATCAGGATTGACCCTATAGTCACTAGGTATACTAGTAACAGTAATAAAAACACATCTAAAAATACTGATGTAGCAACATCAGATGATTTGAGGAGGCAGGATTTTTTGAGAGATAGTGATACCCCTAGCCATACACCACAGCAACATACAAACATAAATGACAACACTAATCAGCAGGCTTTTCAGGCAGATCCCAATACCAGGGAAAGAGGAGGAAGTGTAGGAAGAGGAGCAAGAGGCAGAGGGGCAAGGAGGCAAAGGAGAGGAGGAAGAAACAAATATGCACTATGAATGTAATAAATATTTCCAATCAAGTTCTTACTAAAGAGGAGAAAGAGGTTTTGAGTTTTGGTTTAGGTTATGTACCAACTAATAAATTTAATTTGTTTAATACCATTGTAGACGTAAATAAAATGGTTCGTGACCTCACATTAAGGAAATTCTTTTGGACAAAGGATGAAACAGATAATACTAGGGATCTAAATCCTAATTACTCTAGTGTTCCTCTTCCAAAGATACATGATATAGTAGATTTCACAGAGGCATGTGACCTACTAATGGCGCATGATTTAGCTAAGGAATCAGTGATAGATGAAATCCCACTTAAATGCACACATGGAGGATACACACCAAAGTCTATATTCTATCCAACTAGAGATAGGGGTCCGTTTTTAGAAGCTTTTCATCATAGAATTGAAGAAGATCTCATTGCACTTTCTAAAGACACTAAACACCCTTATCCAAATCTAAATGAAAAACAATATAAAGCCCTTAACAATTTGAAATCTAGGGAGGATATTGTAATAAAGAGAGCAGACAAGGGTGGATGTGTGGTGGTGCAGGATAGACTATCTTACTTAGAGGAAGCTCGAAGGCAACTAAGTGATACTGATGTCTATGAAATCCTTAGATTTAATCCTACTGAGAGATATAGGCAACAGCTTGAATCACTGTTGGATGATGGATTGGAGATGGGGATTATAGACCAAGGCACTGTAGATTATCTCTATGTTTTAAATCCTGTTACCCCCATATTCCATCACCTCCCCAAGGTTCATAAATCCTTGGAGGAGGTGAAAGGAAGGCCCATTGTGGCGGGTATAGGATCTTTATTTGAAAATATTTCGACATGGATTGAATCTTAACTTCAACCAGTGGTATTTAGTCTCCCATCGTATCTTAAAGACACCAAACATCTTTTGGGATGTCTAAAAGAGATATGCTGGACTGATACAGCAGAATGGCTGACTATAGATGTAGTTAGTTTATACTCTACTATTCCTCATAAAAAAGGTCTAGAAGCAATTTCATATATGCTGGATAGATTCAGCAATTATGATAGTCATCTTAAGTCTTTTCTGATCCAAACTCTAGATTTTTTATTAACTCATAACTTTTTCAATTTGAGGGAATTTTTTATCTCCAAAGGCGTGGCACAGCGATGGGGGCAAAATTTGCCCCGGCTTACGCCAACCTATATACAGGGAGTGCAGAATTATTAGGCAAGTTGTATTTCTTTCATGTAATTAGCAAGAGTCCATGAGCTAGTGACGTATGGGATATACATTCCTACCAGGAGGGGCAAAGTTTCCCAAACCTCAAAATGCCTATAAATACACCCCTCACCACACCCACAATTCAGTTTTACAAACTTTGCCTCCTATGGAGGTGGTGAAGTAAGTTTGTGCTAGATTCTATGTTGATATGCGCTCCGCAGCAGGTTGGAGCCCGGTTTTCCTCTCAGCGTGCAGTGAATGTCAGAGGGATGTGAGGAGAGTATTGCCTATTTTGAATGCAGTGATCTCCTTCTACGGGGTCTATTTCATAGGTTCTCTGTTATCGGTCGTAGAGATTCATCTCTTACCTCCCTTTTCAGATCGACAATATACTCTTATTTATATACCATTACCTCTGCTGATTTTCGTTTCAGTACTGGTTTGGCTTTCTACAAACATGTAGATGAGTGTCCTGGGGTAAGTAAGTCTTATTTTCTGTGACACTCTAAGCTATGGTTGGGCACTTTGTTTATAAAGTTCTAAATATATGTATTCAAACATTTATTTGCCTTGACTCAGGATGTTCAACATTCCTTATTTTCAGACAGTCAGTTTCATATTTGGGATAATGCATTTGAATCATTTTTTCTTACCTTAAAAATTTGACTTTTTTCCCTGTGGGCTGTTAGGCTCGCGGGGGCTGAAAATGCTTCATTTTATTGCGTCATTCTTGGCGCTGACTTTTTTGGCGCAAAAAATCTTTTCTGTTTCCGGCGTCATACGTGTCGCCGGAAGTTGCGTCATTTTTGACGTTCTTTTGCGCCAAAAATGTTGGCGTTCCGGATGTGGCGTCGCTTTTGTCTCCACATTATTTCAGTCTCAAATTTTCTTTGCTTCTGGTTGCTAGAAGCTTGTTTATTGGCATTTTTTCCCATTCCTGAAACTGTCATTTAAGGAATTTGATCAATTTTGCTTTATATGTTGTTTTTTCTCTTACATATTGCAAGATGTCTCACGTTGCATCTGAGTCAGAAGATACTTCAGGAAAATCGCTGTCTAGTGCTGGAACTACCAAAGCTAAGTGTATCTGCTGTAAACTTTTGGTAGCTATTCCTCCAGCTGTTGTTTGTATTAATTGTCATGACAAACTTGTTAATGCAGATAATATTTCCTTTAGTAATGTACCATTGCCTGTTGCAGTTCCGTCAACATCTAAGGTTCAGAATGTTCCTGATAACATAAGAGATTTTGTTTCCGAATCCATCAAGAAGGCTATGTCTGTTATTCCTCCTTCTAGTAAACATAAAAAATCTTTTAAAACTTCTCTTTCTACAGATGAATTTTTAAATGAACATCATCATTCTGATTCTGATGACTCTTCTGGTTCAGAGGATTCTGTTTCAGAGATTGATGCTGATAAATCTTCATATTTATTTAAAATGGAATTTATTCGTTCTTTACTTAAAGAAGTACTAATTGCTTTAGAAATTGAGGATTCTGGTCCTCTTGATACTAATTCTAAACGTTTAGATAAGGTCTTTAAATCTCCTGTGGTTATTCCAGAAGTTTTTCCTGTTCCTAATGCTATTTCTGAAGTAATTTCCAGAGAATGGGATAAATTGGGTAATTCATTTACTCCTTCTAAACGTTTTAAGCAATTATATCCTGTGCCGTCTGACAGATTAGAATTTTGGGACAAAATCCCTAGAGTTGATGGGGCTATTTCTACCCTTGCTAAACGTACTACTATTCCTACGTCAGATGGTACTTCGTTTAAGGATCCTTTAGATAGGAAACTTGAATCCTTTCTAAGAAAAGCTTATCTGTGTTCAGGTAATCTTCTTAGACCTGCTATATCATTGGCTGATGTTGCTGCAGCTTCAACTTTTTGGTTGGAAACTTTAGCGCAACAAGTAACAGATCATGATTCTCATAATATTATTATTCTTCTTCAACATGCTAATAATTTTATCTGTGATGCCATTTTTTATATTATCAGAGTTGATGTCAGGTTTATGTCTCTAGCTATTTTAGCTAGAAGAGCTTTATGGCTTAAAACTTGGAATGCTGATATGGCTTCTAAATCAACTCTACTTTCCATTTCTTTCCAGGGTAACAAATTATTTGGTTCTCAGTTGGATTCTATTATCTCAACTGTTACTGGTGGGAAAGGAACTTTTTTTACCACAGGATAAAAAATCTAAGGGTAAGAACAGGGCTAATAATCGTTTTTGTTCCTTTCGTTTCAACAAAGAACAAAAGCCTGATCCTTCATCCTCAGGAGCAGTTTCAGTTTGGAAACCATCTCCAGTCTGGAATAAATCCAAGCCTTCTAGAAAGGCAAAGCCAGCTTCTAAGTCCACATGAAGGTGCGGCCCTCATTCCAGCTCAGCTGGTAGGGGGCAGGTTACGTTTTTTCAAAGAAATTTGGATCAATTCTGTTCACAGTCTTTGGATTCAGAACATTGTTTCAGAAGGGTACAGAATTGGTTTCAAGATGAGACCTCCTGCAAAGAGATTTTTTCTTTCCCGTGTCCCAGTAAATCCAGTGAAAGCTCAAGCATTTCTGAATTGTGTTTCAGATCTAGAGTTGGCTGGAGTAATTATGCCAGTTCCAGTTCTGGAACAGGGGATGGGGTTTTATTCAAATCTCTTCATTGTACCAAAGAAGGAGAATTCCTTCAGACCAGTTCTGGATCTAAAAATATTGAATCGTTATGTAAGGATACCAACGTTCAAAATGGTAACTGTAAGGACTATCTTGCCTTTTGTTCAGCAAGGGCATTATATGTCCACAATAGATTTACAGGATGCATATCTGCATATTCCGATTCATCCAGATCATTATCAGTTCCTGAGATTCTCTTTTCTGGACAAGCATTACCAGTTTGTGGCTCTGCCGTTTGGCCTAGCTACAGCTTCAAGAATTTTTACAAAGGTTCTCGTGCCCTTCTGTCTGTAATCAGAGAACAGGGTATTGTGGTATTTCCTTATTTGGACGATATCTTGGTACTTGCTCAGTCTTTACATTTAGCAGAATCTCATACGAATCGACTTGTGTTGTTTCTTCAAGATCATGGTTGGAGGATCAATTCACCAAAAAGTTCATTGATTCCTCAGACAAGGGTAACCTTTCTGGGTTTCCAGATAGATTCAGTGTCCATGACTCTGTCTTTAACAGACAAGAGACGTCTAAAATTGATCTCAGCTTGTCGAAACCTTCAGTCACAATCATTCCCTTCGGTAGCCTTATGCATGGAAATTCTAGGTCTTATGACTGCTGCATCGGACGCGATCCCCTTTGCTCGTTTTCACATGCGACCTCTTCAGCTCTGTATGCTGAATCAATGGTGCAAGGATTACACAAAGATATCTCAATTCATATCTTTAAAACCGATTGTACGACACTCTCTAACGTGGTGGACAGATCACCATCGTTTAATTCAGGGGGCTTCTTTTGTGCTTCCGACCTGGACTGTAATTTCAACAGATGCAAGTCTCACAGGTTGGGGAGCTGTGTGGGGATCTCTGACGGCACAAGGAGTTTGGGAATCTCAGGAGGTGAGATTACCGATCAATATTTTGGAACTCCGTGCAATTTTCAGAGCTCTTCAGTTTTGGCCTCTTCTGAAGAGAGAATCGTTAATTTGTTTTCAGACAGACAATGTCACAACTGTGGCATACATCAATCATCAAGGAGGGACTCACAGTCCTCTGGCTATGAAAGAAGTATCTCGAATTTTGGTTTGGGCGGAATCCAGCTCCTGTCTAATCTCTGCGGTTCATATCCCAGGTATAGACAATTGGGAAGCGGATTATCTCAGTCGCCAAACGTTGCATCCGGGCGAATGGTCTCTTCACCCAGAGGTATTTCTTCAGATTGTTCAAATGTGGGAGCTTCCAGAAATAGATCTGATGGCGTCTCATCTAAACAAGAAACTTCCCAGGTATCTGTCCAGATCCCGGGATCCTCAGGCGGAAGCAGTGGATGCATTATCACTTCCTTGGAAGTATCATCCTGCCTATATCTTTCCGCCTCTAGTTCTTCTTCCAAGAGTAATCTCCAAGATTCTGAAGGAATGCTAGTTTGTTCTGCTGGTAGCTCCGGCATGGCCTCACAGGTTTTGGTATGCGGATCTTGTCCGGATGGCCTCTTGCCATCCGTGGACTCTTCCGCTAAGACCAGACCTTCTGTCGCAAGGTCCTTTTTTCCATTAGGATCTCAAATCCTTAAATTTAAAGGTATGGAGATTGAACGCTTGATTCTTGGTCAAAGAGGTTTCTCTGACTCTGTGATTAATACTATGTTACAGGCTCTTAAATCTGTATCCAGAGAGATATATTATAGAGTCTGGAAGACTTATATTTCTTGGTGTCTTTCTCATCATTTTTCCTGGCATTCTTTTAGAATTCCGAGAATTTTACAGTTTCTTCAGGATGGTTTAGATAAAGGTTTATCCGCAAGTTCTTTGAAAGGACAAATCTCTGCTCTTTCTGTTCTTTTTCACAGAAAGATTGCTAATCTTCCTGATATTCATTGTTTTGTACAAGCTTTGGTTCGTATATAAAACCTGTCATTAAGTCAATTTCTCCTCCTTGGAGTTTGAATTTGGTTCTGGGGGCTCTTCAAGCTCCTCCGTTTGAACCTATGCATTCATTGGACATTAAATTACTTTCTTGGAAAGTTTTGTTCCTTTTGGCGATCTCTGCTGCCAGAAGAGTCTCTGAATTATCTGCTCTTTCTTGTGAGTCTCCTTTTCTGATTTTTCATCAGGATAAGGCGGTGTTGCGAACTTCTTTTGAATTTTTACCTAAAGTTGTGAATTCCAACAACATTAGTAGAGAAATTGTGGTTTCTTCATTATGTCCTAATCCTAAGAATTCTAAGGAGAAATCATTGCATTCTTTGGATGTTGTTAGAACTTTGAAATATTATGTTGAAGCTACTAAGTCTTTCCGAAAGACTTCTAGTCTATTTGTTATCTTTTTCGGTTCTAGAAAAGGCCAGAAAGCTTCTGCCATTTCTTTGGCATCTTGGTTGAAATCTTTAATTCATCATGCCTATGTTGAGTCGGGTAAAACTCCGCCTCAAAGGATTACAGCTCATTCTACTAGGTCAGTTTCTACTTCCTGGGCGTTTAGGAATGAAGCTTCGATTGATCAGATTTGCAAAGCAGCAACTTGGTCCTCTTTGCATACTTTTACTAAATTCTACCATTTTGATGTATTTTCTTCCTCTGAAGCAGTTTTTGGTAGAAAAGTACTTCAGGCAGCGGTTTCAGTTTGAATCTTCTGTTTATGTTTTTCATTAAACTTTATTTTGGGTGTGGATTTTTTTCAGCAGGAATTGGCTGTCTTTATTTTATCCCTCCCTCTCTAGTGACTCTTGCGTGGAAAAATCCACATCTTGGGTAATCATTATCCCATACGTCACTAGCTCATGGACTCTTGCTAATTACATGAAAGAAAACATAATTTATGTAAGAACTTACCTGATAAATTCATTTCTTTCATATTAGCAAGAGTCCATGAGGCCCGCCCTTTTTTGTGGTGGTTATGATTTTTTTGTATAAAGCACAATTATTCCAATTCCTTATTTTATATGCTTTCGCACTTTTTTCTTATCACCCCACTTCTTGGCTATTCGTTAAACTGAATTGTGGGTGTGGTGAGGGGTGTATTTATAGGCATTTTGAGGTTTGGGAAACTTTGCCCCTCCTGGTAGGAATGTATATCCCATACGTCACTAGCTCATGGACTCTTGCTAATATGAAAGAAATGAATTTATCAGGTAAGTTCTTACATAAATTATGTTTTTTGAGGATTCATTTTATTATTGAACAACAACCATGTTCTCAATGAACCCAAAAAACTAATTAATATCAAAGCTGAATAGTTTTGGAAGTAGTTTTTAGTTTGTTTTTAGTTATAGCTATTTTAGGGGGATATCTGTGTGTGCAGGTGACTATTACTGTGCATAATTATTAGGCAACTTAACAAAAAACAAATATATACCCATTTCAATTATTTATTTTTACCAGTGAAACCAATATAACATCTCAACATTCACAAATATACATTTCTGACATTCAAAAACAAAACAAAAACAAATCAGTGACCAATATAGCCACCTTTCTTTGCAAGGACACTCAAAAGCCTGCCATCCATGGATTCTGTCAGTGTTTTGATCTGTTCACCATCAACATTGCGTGCAGCAGCAACCACAGCCTCCCAGACACTGTTCAGAGAGGTGTACTGTTTTCCCTCCTTGTAAATCTCACATTTGATGATGGACCACAGGTTCTCAATGGGGTTCGGATCAGGTGAACAAGGAGGCCATGTCATTAGATTTTCTTCTTTTATACCCTTTCTTGCCAGCCACGCTGTGGAGTACTTGGACGCGTGTGATGGAGCATTGTCCTGCATGAAAATCATGTTTTTCTTGTAGGATGCAGACTTCTTCCTGTACCACTGCTTGAAGAAGGTGTCTTCCAGAAACTGGCAGTAGGACTGGGAGTTGAGCTTGACTCCATCCTCAACCCGAAAAGGCCCCACAAGCTCATCTTTGATGATACCAGCCCAAACCAGTACTCCACCTCCACCTTGCTGGCGTCTGAGTCGGACTGGAGCTCTCTGCCCTTTACCAATCCAGCCACGGGCCCATCCATCTGGCCCACCAAGACTCACTCTCATTTCATCAGTCCATAAAACCTTAGAAAAATCAGTCTTGAGATATTTCTTGGCCCAGTCTTGACGTTTCAGCTTGTGTGTCTTGTTCAGTGGTGGTCGTCTTTTAGCCTTTCTTACCTTGGCCATGTCTCTGAGTATTGCACACCTTGTGCTTTTGGGCACTCCAGTGATGTTGCAGCTCTGAAATATGGCCAAACTGGTGGCAAGTGGCATCTTGGCAGCTGCAAGCTTGACTTTTCTCAGTTCATGGGCAGTTATTTTGCGCCTTGGTTTTTTCACACGCTTCTTGCGACCCTGTTGACTATTTTGAATGAAACGCTTGATTGTTCGATGATCACGCTTCAGAAGCTTTGCAATTTTAAGAGTGCTGCATCCTTCTGCAAGATATCTCACTATTTTTTACTTTTCTGAGCCTGTTAAGTCCTTCTTTTGACCCATTTTGCCAAAGGAAAGGAAGTTGCCTAATAATTATGCACACCTGATATAGGGTGTTGATGTCATTAGACCACACCCCTTCTCATTACAGAGGTGCACATCACCTAATATGCTTAATTGGTAGTAGGCTTTCGAGCCTATACAGCTTGGAGTAAGACAACATGCATAAAGAGGATGATGTGGTCAAAATACTCATTTGCCTAATAATTCTGCACTCCCTGTATGGGTTGGAGGGAAACGTGCCACGTCTTTGGAGATTCAAATCCCTTCAGGAATTGTATTACTATGTATAAAAGATATATTGATGACCTCCTGTTCATTTGGACAGGAGGTCCATCTAGACTAGAGGAATTTATTGGATACCTCAATTCTAATGACGCCAATTTACAGTTTACTTATGAGAGTAGCAAAGTATCTATTCCTTATTTAGACCTTTTACTGATGGGTCAAACTGACACCCAAAAGATAAAGACGACTTTATACCGAAAACTAATTGCAGCCAATGCCATATTACATGGCCGAAGCAATCATCCAAAACATATGGGCTTTGGAATTGCTAAAGGACAATTCACAAGGTTGAAACGGAATTGTACCGATAATGAAGTCTTTACAACAGAGAGCATAAGAATGAGAAGTGATCTATTAGAGAGAGGATATCATATAAAAACAATAGATCAAGCTCTCTTAGAAGTCAGTAGACTGGATAGAGAAACCCTCCTTCTAGACAATAAAAGTCTAGCAACAAACAATCCTTTGATAGCGCCAGACCTACATTTGTAACCACATATAGTGCACAGTTTAATGCAATATGTGATATCGTGAAAAAGCACCTTCCTATTCTGACTGCTGAAGACAGCCTTAAAGATCTGGCACAAAAGGGTTGTAATTTTGTTTCCCGTAGAGGTTACACAATAGGTAACGCTGTTTCTCCGAGCTTACTTAGAAACATACAAAAAACAAGTAATAGCTGGTTAAATGTAAAAGGGCATTATAAATGTCATTACAGCAACTGTATTGCCTGTGGTTTCACAAAAGTCACTAAGAATTTCCAATCATATACCACACAGAAGGTTTATGAGTTGGATACTTATACCAATTGCCGTTCTGTCTTCGTAATCTATTTGATAGATTGCGTGGAATGTAAGAAACAATATATTGGGTGCACCTCCAGGGAGTGTAGAAACAGGATTAGGGAGCATCTAAAAAACATTGAGCATGGTATTGAATGCTCTGACCTTGCTAGACATTTTATACATGTCCACAATAAGATGGTGAACAGTCTGAAATGGCAAATCATTGACTATATCAAACCTGCCATACGTGGCGGAGACAGAGTATCTAAACTCTCACACAAAGAGGCTTTCTGGATTTTCAAAATGAAAACCAGGATCCCAGATGGCTTTAACATAGTAGGTGATGTCATTAATTTTTGGAGGCATTAATATACAGGAATTATACATATGATATCTTAATGTCTATTGTTTTGCAGAAACTGTGCTCTTTGATTTAAGAGGGTTTTTGCCATACACTAGAGATGGATACATGGAAACACTGCTCAGATAGGTCTATATTTATACCTTCCCGTTAAGTGCCAGTAGAGTGTATTAGATTATTTTGCTTTAAGGAAGTTTGATGTTAGAATTAGCAATATGCATTCTGACTCATATAATATGCATATATGTATATCTATCGCTCCATGCACCATACTAATAAGTTGTAAAATAATTTATAGCTTTTTTTTTTATATACGAGCCTACCTATAGCATATAATGTATTGTGCACTGTTTCTGACGGTATTCCATTAAGGGATGCATATTAATATCATGTATCTCCTGTATTATTAACCTATACTTTTGCATATATTGTTACTAATATTCTCTTGCATAAATGTAGTGTACTATTGAAGGCAGTGTTCTAGTATAGGAATTTCCTTTTTACTTTATATGTAATGCCGATAGATAACAGGCCTTATTAATTATGTACACACTCATTATAATATGTTATATAACAATGAGAATCAACATATATATAATAATTTTTTATTTCTTTGCAATGTATAAGTTTAAATTTAGAATGATAACAATATTACCCATCTAAATTAATGGCTCATTTGAGTTAAGCGGTCTGATTTCTAATATAGTGATTCTATAGGTCTGTCCCTTTAATAATTAATTACCTGGGGCTCATACACCTGATGACAAGGGTGTGTTATAAATAGGCATTTTAATGTTGAGTAAATCATGTCCATGAATAAGGCTGATATTTGCTGAAACGCGTAGGACGTACTTCTATTTGCTCCAGGTTGCTGGGACAATTTTTGTGTTTTACCTTTTTTATTTTGCACGGTTTTCCAATAAAAAAAAAAATTTCAAGTTGAACATACGCCTGGGAGGTTTGCTGGATTTCTTTCTGTATCATTCTGATTTGTCTGTTTCTGATGAGGATTTTTCTGGTTCAGAGGATTCTGTCTCAGATATTGACACTGATAAATCTTCATATTTATTTAAAATGGAATTTATTCGTTCTTTACTTAAAGAAGTTTTAATCGCATTAGAGATGGAGGAATCTAGTCCTCTTGATACTAAATCTACTAAGCGTTTAAATTCAGTTTTTAAACCTCCTACAGTTATTCCGGAAGTTTTTCCTGTCCCTGATGCTATTTCTGAAGTAATTTCTAGGGAATGGAATAATCTGGGTAATTCATTTACTCCTTCTAAAAGGTTTAAAAAATTGTATCCTGTGCCATCTGACAGATTAGAGTTTTGGGACAAAATCCCTAAAGTTGATGGGGCTATCTCTACTCTCGCTAAACATACTACTATTCCTACGGCAGATAGTACTTCCTTTAAGGATCCTTTAGATAGGAAGATTGAATCCTTTCTAAGGAAAGCTTATTTATGTTCAGGTAATCTTCTTAGGCCTGCTATTTCTTTGGCTGATGTTGCAGCAGCTTCCACTTTTTGGTTGGAGGCTTTGGCACAACAAGTGTCAGATCATAATACTCATAGCATTGTTAAACTTCTTCAACATGCTAATAACTTTATTTGTGATGCCATCTTTGATATCATTAGAGTTGATGTCAGGTATATGTCTTTAGCTATTTTAGCTAGAAGAGCTTTATGGCTTAAAACTTGGAATGCAGATATGTCTTCTAAGTCAACTTTGCTTTCCCTTTCTTTCCAAGGTAATAAATTGTTTGGTTCCCAGTTGGATTCTATTATTTCAACAGTTACTGGGGGGAAAGGAACTTTTCTTTCATGTAATTAGCAAGAGTCCATGAGCTAGTGACGTATGGGATATACATTCCTACCAGGAGGGGCAAAGTTTCCCAAACCTCAAAATGCCTATAAATACACCCCTCACCACACCCACAAATCAGTTTTTACAAACTTTGCCTCCTATGGAGGTGGTGAAGTAAGTTTGTGCTAGATTCTACGTTGATATGCGCTCCGCAGCAGGTTGGAGCCCGGTTTTCCTCTCAGCGTGCAGTGAATGTCAGAGGGATGTGAGGAGAGTATTGCCTGTTTGAATTCAATGATCTCCTTCTACGGGGTCTATTTCATGGGTTCTCTGTTATCGGTCGTAGAGATTCATCTCTTACCTCCCTTTTCAGATCGACGATATACTCTTATATTTATACCATTACCTCTGCTGATTTTCGTTTCAGTACTGGTTTGGCTTTCTACAACATGTAGATGAGTGTACTGGGGTAAGTAAGTCTTATTTTCTGTGACACTCTAAAGCTATGGTTGGGCACTTTTTTATAAAGTTCTAAATATATGTATTCAAACATTTATTTGCCTTGACTCAGGATGTTCAACATTTCCTTATTTCAGACAGTCAGTTTCATATTTGGGATAATGCATTTGAATATATCATTTTTATCTTACCTTAAAATTTGACTTTTTCCCTGTGGGCTGTTAGGCTCGCGGGGGCTGAAAACGCTTCATTTTATTGCGTCATTTTTGGCGCGGACTTTCTTGGCGCGGAAATTTTTTTTCTATTTCCGCCGTCATACGTGTCGCCGGAAGTTGCGTCATTTTTGACGTTTTTCGCGCCAAAAATGTCGGCGTTCCGGATGTGGCGTCATTTTTGGCGCTAATAGCATTTAGGCGTCAATTTTGTCTCCACTTTATTTAAGTCTCATCATTTATTGCTTCTGGTTGCTAGAAGCTTGTTCACTGGCATTTTTTCCCATTCCTGAAACTGTCATTTAAGGAATTTGATCAATTTTGCTTTATATGTTGTTTTTTCTATTACATATTGCAAGATGTCCCACGTTGCAACTGAGTCAGAAGATACTACTGGAAAATCGCTGCCTGGTGCTGGAACTACCAAAGCTAAGTGTATCTGCTGTAAACTTTTGGTAGTTGTTCCTCCAGCTGTTGTTTGTATTAAATGTCATGACAAACTTATTAATGCAGAAAATATTTCCTTTAGTAAAGTACCATTACCTGTTGCAGTTCCATCAACATCTAATGTTCAGAGTGTTCCTGATAACATAAGAGATTTTGTTTCTGAATCCATTAAGATGGCTATGTCTGTTCTTCCTCCTTCTGGTAAACATAAAAAGTCTTTTAAAACTTCTCTTTATACAGATGAATTTTTAAATGAACATCATCATTCTGATTCTAATGATTCTTCTGATACAGAGGATTCTGTCTCAGAGGTTGATGCTGATAAATCGTCATATTTATTTAAAATGGAATTTATCCATTCTTTACTTAAAGAAGTCCTAATTGCATTAGAAATTGAGGATTCTGGTCCTCTTGATACTAAATCTAAACGTTTAGACAAGGTCTTTAGATCTCCTGTGGTTATTCCAGAAGTTTTTCCTGTTCCTGGTGCTATTTCTGAAGTAATTTCCAGAGAATGGAATAATTTGGGTAATACATTTACTACTCCTAAACGTTTTAAGCAATTATATCCTGTACCGTCCAACAGATTAGAGTTTTGGGACAAAATCCCTAAAGTTGATGGGGCTATTTCTACCCTTGCTAAACGTACTACTATTCCTACGGCAGATGGTACTTCCTTTAAGGATCCTTTAGATAGGAAAATTGAATCCTTTCTAAGAAAAGCTTATCTGTGTTCAGGTAATCTTCTTAGACCTGCTATATCATTGGCTGATGTTGCTGCAGCTTCAACTTTTTGGTTGGAAACTTTAGCGCAACAAGTAACAGATCATGATTCTCATAATATTATTATTATTCTTCAACATGCTAATAATTTTATCTGTGATGCCATTTTTGATATTATCAGAGTTGATGTCAGGTTTATGTCTCTAGCTATTTTAGCTAGAAGAGCTTTATGGCTTAAAACTTGGAATGCTGATATGTCTTCTAAATCGACTCTACTTTCCCTTTCTTTCCAGGGTAATAAATTATTTGGTTCTCAGTTGGATTCTATTATCTCAACTGTTACTGGTGGGAAAGGAACTTTTTTACCACAGGATAAAAAATCTAAAGGTAAAAACAGGGCTAATAATCGTTTTCGTTCCTTTCGTTTCAACAAAGAACAAAAGCCTGATCCTTCATCCTCAGGAGCAGTTTCAGTTTGGAAACCATCTCCAGTCTGGAATAAATCCAAGCCTTCTAGAAAAGCAAAGCCAGCTTCTAAGTCCACATGAAGGTGCGGCCCTCATTCCAGCTCAGCTGGTAGGGGGCAGATTACGTTTTTTCAAAGAAATTTGGATCAATTCTGTTCACAATCTTTGGATTCAGAACATTGTTTCAGAAGGGTACAGAATTGGTTTCAAGATAAGACCTCCTGCAAAGAGATTTTTTCTTTCCCGTGTCCCAGTAAATACAGTGAAAGCTCAAGCATTTCTGAAATGTGTTTCAGATCTAGAGTTGGCTGGAGTAATTATGCCAGTTCCAGTTTTGGAACAGGGGCTGGGGTTTTATTCGAATCTCTTCATTGTACCCAAGAAGGAGAATTCCTTCAGACCAGTTCTGGATCTAAAAATATTGAATCGTTATGTAAGGATACCAACATTCAAAATGGTAACTGTAAGGACTATCTTGCCTTTTGTTCAGCAAGGGCATTATATGTCCACAATAGATTTACAGGATGCATATCTGCATATTCCGATTCATCCAGATCACTTTCAGTTTCTGAGATTCTCTTTTCTAGACAAGCATTACCAGTTTGTGGCTCTGCCGTTCGGCCTAGCAACAGCTCCAAGGATTTTTTCAAAGGTTCTCGGTGCCCTTCTATCTGTAATCAGAGAACAGGGTATTGTGGTATTTCCTTATTTGGACGATATCTTGGTACTTGCTCAGTCTTCACATTTAGCAGAATTTCATACGAATCGACTTGTGTCGTTTCTTCAAGAACATGGTTGGAGGATCAATTTACCAAAGAGTTCATTGATTCCTCAGACAAGGTTAACCTTTTTAGGTTTCCAAATAGATTCAGTGTCCATGACTTTGTCTCTGACGGACAAGAGACGTCTGAAATTGGTTTCAGCTTGTCGAAACCTTCAGTCTCAATCATTCCCTTTGGTAGCCTTATGCATGGAAATTCTAGGTCTTATGACTGCTGCATCGGACGCGATCCCCTTTGCTCGTTTTCACATTCGACCTCTTCAGCTTTGTATGCTGAACCAGTGGTGCAGGGATTATACAAAGATATCACAGTTAATATCTTTAAATCCGATTGTACGACACTCTCTGACATGGTGGACAGATCACCATCGTTTAGTTCAAGGGGCTTCTTTTGTTCTTCCAACCTGGTCTGTGATCTCAACATATGCGAGTCTGACAGGTTGGGGAGCTGTATGGGGGTCTCTGACAGCGCAGGGGGTTTGGGAATCTCAGGAGGCGAGATTACCAATCAACATTTTAGAACTCCGTGCGATTTTCAGAGCTCTTCAGTCGTGGCCTCTTCTGAAGAGAGAATCGTTCATTTGTTTTCAGACGGACAATGTCACAACCGTGGCATATGTCAATCATCAAGGGGGGACTCACAGTCCTCTGGCTATGAAAGAAGTATCTTGGATACTTGTATGGGCGGAATCCAGCTCCTGTCTAATTTCTGCAGTTCACATCCCAGGTATAGACAATTGGGAAGCGGATTATCTCAGTCGCCAGACGTTACATCCGGGCGAATGGTCTCTTCACCCAGAGGTATTTCTTCAGATTGTTCAAATCTGGGGACTTCCAGAAATAGATCTGATGGCCTCTCATCTAAACAAGAAACTTCCCAGGTATCTGTCCAGATCCAGGGATCCTCAGGCGGAGGCAGTGGATGCATTGTCACTTCCTTGGAAGTATCACCCTGCCTATATCTTTCCGCCTCTAGTTCTTCTTCCAAGAGTGATCTCCAAGATTCTAAAAGAGCGTTCGTTTGTTCTGCTGGTGGCTCCAGCATGGCCTCACAGGTTTTGGTATGCGGATCTTGTTCGGATGGCTACTTGCCAACCTTGGACTCTTCCGTTAAGACCAGACCTTCTTTCTCAAGGTCCTTTTTTTCCATCAGGATCTTAAATCATTAAATTTGAAGGTATGGAGATTGAACGCTTGATTCTCAGTCATAGAGGTTTCTCTGACTCTGTAATTAATACTATGTTACAGGCTCGTAAATCTGTGTCTAGGAAGATATATTATCGAGTCTGGAAGACTTACATTTCTTGGTGTTCTTCTCATCATTTTTCCTGGCATTCTTTTAGAATTCCTAGAATTTTACAGTTTCTTCAGGATGGTCTGGATAAAGGTTTGTCTGCAAGTTCCTTGAAAGGACAAATTTCTGCTCTTTCTGTGCTGTTTCACAGAAAGATTGCTAATCTTCCTGATATTCATTGTTTTGTACAGGCTTTGGTTTGTATAAAACCTGTCATTAAGTCAATCTCTCCTCCTTGGAGTTTGAATTTGGTTCTGGGGGCTTTACAAGCTCCTCCGTTTGAACCTATGCATTCTCTGGATATTAAATTACTTTCTTGGAAAGTGTTGTTCCTTTTGGCCATCTCTTCTGCTAGAAGAGTTTCTGAGTTATCTGCTCTTTCTTGTGAATCTCCTTTTCTGATTTTTCATCAGGATAAGGCGGTGTTGTGGACTTCATTTAAATTTTTACCTAAAGTTGTGAATTCTAACAACATTAGTAGAGAAATTGTGGTTCCTTCATTGTGTCCTAATCCTAAGAATTCTAAGGAAAGATTGTTAAATTCTTTGGATGTAGTTAGAGCTTTGAAATATTATGTTGAAGCTACTAAAGATTTCCGAAAGACTTCTAGTCTATTTGTTATCTTTTCCGGTTCCAGGAAAGGTCAGAAGGCCTCTGCCTTTTCTTTGGCGTCTTGGTTAAAATCTTTGATTCATCATGCTTATGTCGAGTTGGGTAAAACTCCGCCTCAAAAGATTACAGCTCATTCTACTAGGTCAGTTTCTACTTCCTGGGCGTTTAGGAATGAAGCTTCGGTTGATCAGATTTGCAAAGCAGCAACTTGGTCTTCTTTGCATACTTTTACTAAATTCTACCATTTTTATGTGTTTTCTTCTTCTGAAGCAGTTTTTGGTAGAAAAGTACTTCAGGCAGCTGTTTCAGTTTGATTCTTCTGCTTATAATTTCAGTTTTTTTCATTATAAGATTTAAACTTTATTTTGGGGTGTGGATTATTTTTCAGCGAAATTGGCTGTCTTTATTTTATCCCTCCCTCTCTAGTGACTCTTGCATGGAAGTTCCACATCTTGGGTATTTATTATCCCATACTTCACTAGCTCATGGACTCTTGCTAATTACATGAAAGAAAACATAATTTATGTAAGAACTTACCTGATAAATTAATTTCTTTCATATTAGCAAGAGTCCATGAGGCCCACTCTTTTTTGTGGTGGTTATGATTTTTTTGTATAAAGCACAATTATTCCAATTCCTTATTTTTTATGCTTTCGCACTTTTTTCTTATCACCCCACTTCTTGGCTATTCGTTAAACTGATTTGTGGGTGTGGTGAGGGGTGTATTTATAGGCATTTTGAGGTTTGGGAAACTTTGCCCCTCCTGGTAGGAATGTATATCCCATACGTCACTAGCTCATTGACTCTTGCTAATATGAAAGAAATGAATTTATCAGGTAAGTTCTTACATAAATTATGTTTTTCCGTTATTTCGTTTGCAAGAAGAGTGTTTCCTTCTCTGCGTGGGTTGGGAGGTGGAAGACTCTGGGCCTCCATGCCGCTGGCCCTGACGGTCTTGCCTTTCAGGGGCTCCTTGTTATTGTCCTTTTTGGACTTGTTCATTCTGAGGTTCTCTTCCCTCTGGTCGAGATTTCTGGGCCTTGTCCGTTTCTCCTTAGCAGTTTTAATAGAAAAAAGATTTTTATTATTTTGCTCCTCAAGTATACATCACAACAGTAATATAACAATAAATGAATCTTACAGCTACAAGTCACAGTTATAGATAAGTCACAGCCAAGGGCGTATGGAAGGAAAAATAGTTGGTCATTACAATATGCACTCCAGGTCAGAAAGTAAAGTGCCTCTTTCACATCGTTGTTGTCCCGACCCAAAGGGGGTTTCCACTAATCAGACCTTCAGTTCTACAACTATGATGAACCAACCATGTTACCAAAACATTGTGCATACAGCTTTAGCATCTATTCTTGAGCAATGCTTCCAGTATAGTAGCAACAATCTTATCTAATCCATAGTAACTAATATGTAGCACAGGCGAACCAATGTGGTAAAGTGTATTTGTGCTTTATTGCCTTCTAATGCTAGACTCTAAGTACATAATCCACGGTTCCCATATGGAGAGGAACTGTTCTTTAGTGTCTAAAAGGTCGGCACCATTATTGCTCATTTGGTAGTAGTAGGCTATTTTGTTCAAAATAATCTGAAAGGTTGGAACCACTGACTTCCAGTATCGCGTTATAGTTAATCTGACTAATGTACAGATAAAGAACAAGAGTTTATTTCTTGATTTGCCCAGCCCAGGCAGGGGTTCATGAAGAAGGGCCTGTGTGGGTGTTAACTCCGTAATTCTGAGGTTTGTGACTAAATGTTTGAAACCTGCAGACCATGCCACCACATATGAGGGTAAGTCCCGTTCGCATCACAGCCTCTTAAACAATTCCCCCCCCCCAGTCTGGGCCATGTAATCTGGAAGGGTGGAAGTACCACCTAAATGCAACCTTCATATAATTTTCTTTTAAATGTGCGCAAATGGAGAATGAGGTGCCCCTATGGAGGGTGGTGTTCCATTTCTCGAGTGACCAAGAAAAATTTAAAGTCTTCTTCCCATTTAAGCATAAAGGGAAGTTTAAGTGAAGCTAATGCATTATTAAATATGGAATATAATCTAGAAATTGTTCCTTTTAATCTGTGAGTACCTAAACAAAGATGTTCTAGATAGGTAGAGTCTTCCCTGCTGGAATTACCTGTAACGTAGGCCACTTTTGCCTTAAGCTGCAAATAATGGAACCAACTAGGTCCGTCTTGGTCACCAAGGGCAACATATGTCTTAAAATCCATGAAGGATTGGTTACGCAATGTATCTGCGATTCTATATAATCCCTTATTTGCCCATTTAGGCTGGAGTCCCAAATCTGGGGTCGAGGAGAAAGTCACTAGTGGGGTTGCTCTGGATTTCTCTGAAAGTAATTTGAACTTCATGGTCAGGGAATCCCATAGTGAGACAGTGTGTGAGATAGATAGGAAAGTCTTCCAGTTTGAACGCCTGGAAGGCCTGCTAGACCAAAGTAATTTAAAAATTGGGTCAATCATAACCATATCAGATTCTAGCTGGACCCATTGAATGCTATCCGTTTTGCTATGCCATAGAGATGTTTGGGCTAACCATGCAGCATAATAGTAAGTTAGAAGATCTAGTAATCCCATGCCTCCTCCCCTTCTACCCCTAAACAAAGTGCGTCTATTGGTTCTGGATCGCCTTCCCTGCCAAATAAATGATATAACGGCTTTTTGGAGTTTATTAAGGACTTGGGGAGGGACCGAGACCGGGAGGGATCTAAACAAATATAGTAATTTTGGAAGTATCGACATTTTGACTCCGATTATTCGACCATATAGTGAAAGTTTAATTTTTCCCCACTTCTGCAGTAGGTTTCTTATTTTAGACAGCATAGATTGTTAGTTGTTTTGGTACAGGGAATCTACTCTTCCTTGAAAGAGATACTCCCAAATATTGCATACCTTTTTTCTGCCCAGGAAAAGGAAAAATTGATCTCTACCAGTTTATTAGTATGCGGTGGTAGATGCTCACTGATAGCTTCACATTTGTTGTTATTAATTTTATATCCTGAGATTATAGCAAACTGGGCAATAGTAGAGTAAATTAGGGGGAGGGATAATAAAGGCTTAGTGATTGAAAGGATGATATCATCTGCAAACAGATTTATCTTATATTCTTTAGAATTCACAGATATCCCTGCTATATCAATGTTTTGCCGAATATGGGCTGCAAGGGGTTCAATGCAAAGTGCAAAGAGCAGTGGAGAGAGAGGGCAACCCTGCCTAGTCCCATTAGCAATATTTATAGGTTTCGATTTGTATCCAGCTATTTTAATATAGGGAGAGGGATGTGAATATATAGATGAAACTGCAGTCCTAAATTTGCCTGTTATACCCATAGTGACCAACACTGCATCCAAATAATCCCAATATATACGGTCAAATGCCTTCTCTGCATCAAGAAACAGGAACAGAGACGGCACCTTGTTCACACTAGCAAAGTCTATCAAGTCTATTATTTTCCTAACATTATCTGGGGCTTCTCTATTCTGAATAAAGCCTACCTGATCCGGATGTACAAGTTTAGGCATTAGTTTGTTAAGCCTAGTGGCCAATATTTTAGAAAAGATCTTAACAACCTGATTTATCAATGATATTGGTCTATAGTTTTTACAATGTTGTTTGCTTTTCCCTGGTTTTGGGATAACTGATATTCGGGCCATTAAGAATTCTCTGGGGACATCTCCACCCACCAGCATATGATTATAAGTGTTAACTAGGGACGCACCTATTTCATCTAGAAACAATTTATAGAAAATACCTGTATAACCATCCGGACCAGGTGTCTTGTTAGATTTTAAGTTTTTAATTGTCAGTCTGACCTGGTTCAGGGTAATTTGCGCATTGAGGCTATCTAAATCATCTATGTCCAGTTTAGCCAGACTGCAGCTATGCAGACATTTTTGAGTGTTGGTTGTACAACTATCGCTGTTTGAGGTCTGGGGTAGGGCATAAAGAGATTGATAATATGTTGCAAATGTGTCTGCAATTATTTCCGGGTGGTTGGAGGTGGATCCATCGGGTTTTTGGATTTGGGGAACTGTTGTTAGTCTTGTTAAATCTTTTAATTTATGTGCAAGCATCTTATCGGGCTTATTGGCATATATAAAATATTGCGTGTCTATTAATTTAAGTGATCGAGCTGCATCCCTGGATAGCAACTCATCTAGAGCTGCCCTCTTGGAGTTTAGTGTTCAAAGTGTCGCGGGGCAATGGGCAGAGCAGTGTTGGGTATGAAGTTGTTTTATTTTGTCTTTAAGTTTGTTTATAAGTAAATGAGACTGTTTGGATTTATTGTTGGATTCTCTGAGCAAGAGTCCCCAGATGTAGGCCTTAAATGCTCCCCAAACGAAAGTAGGATTCTTTACTGAATGGATGTTAGCTTCCAGAAAGTCCCCCATTTCTCTTTTCAGAGTCTGAAGAAATATCTTTAAGTAGGGAGGGGTTTAAGGTCCAGCTTTTATTTCTCAGAGGGTCTATTAACCCCGTGAGCCTAGTTAAAACTAGGTTGTGGTCAGACCAGACATTGGTGACAATGTCAGAGTCAGAGAAGACAAGAAGAAAATGATCCGGTAAGAGTCCCAAGATGCCATAAAACGTAATCTTTATTTTCAAAAGTTAAAATCCAACATACAGGAATAAGACCAGCAGACAGGTTTTACGCGTTTCGGCTGTGTGCCGTATTCATAGACCTACAGATTAGCATGTCTGCAACCTTTAAACAGAGGCTGCCAAGCAGCCATTAGACAAGCAATTAGTTAATTAATTATTCTAAAGTGTCAACACTCAAGTTTTTACACAATACTAATACAATTGGATAGAGATGGTGATATATGGGGGGCATTTACAAATATCTTTAAGTGTAAGGGAACAGATGAATGAGGGAATGAACGAACATTTAAATGAAAGAATAAACAAGCATTCATTTCAAAACATTATGCCACAAAAATGTCAACATAGATCCTTCAAAGAAAAAGACCTTGTTTCCTCAAAATATTAGATTACAACTGGTGTTTTAGGGTTGGCTAAAAAAATGTGTTTTCCTGTTCTAAGTGTTGCATTGAAATACTGTACCATAATTTATTTACATATACAGTTTAACTCATAATGTCTTTAAACAGAGAATGCAAAATTGCACTACTGTCCTTGGCTTAACACCATTTAATGCAACTCTCATAAACACAAAAATAGAAAGCAATCCCAAACATATAGCATTGAACATGAATATGTATGTGTGTGACAGACCCTTCTGTCAGGACTGAAGGAGTTAACTGTGTTTAGCTTTAAGAAACTATTTCTTTCATGTAATTAGCAAGAGTCCATGAGCTAGTGACGTATGGGATATACATTCCTACCAGGAGGGGCAAAGTTTCCCAAACCTTAAAATGCCTATAAATACACCCCTCACCACACCCACAAATCAGTTTTACAAACTTTGCCTCCTATGGAGGTGGTGAAGTAAGTTTGTGCTAGATTCTACGTTAATATGCGCTCCGCAGCAGGTTGGAGCCCGGTTTTCCTCTCAGCGTGCAGTGAATGTCAGAGGGATGTGAGGAGAGTATTGCCTATTTGAATGCAATGATCTCCTTCTACGGGGTTTATTTCATAGGTTCTCTGTTATCGGTCGTAGAGATTCATCTCTTACCTCCCTTTTCAGATCGACGTTATACTCATATATATTTCTTTCATGTAATTAGCAAGAGTCCATGAGCTAGTGACGTATGGGATATACATTCCTACCAGGAGGGGCAAAGTTTCCCAAACCTCAAAATGCCTATAAATACACCCCTCACCACACCCACAATTCAGTTTTACAAACTTTGCCTCCTATGGAGGTGGTGAAGTAAGTCTGTGCTAGATTCTACGTTGATATGCGCTCCGCAGCAAGTTGGAGCCCGGTTTTCCTCTCAGCGTGCAGTGAATGTCAGAGGAATGTGAGGAGAGTATTGCCTATTTGAATGCAGTGATCTCCTTCTACGGGGTCTATTTCATAGGTTCTCTGTTATCGGTCGTAGAGATTCATCTCTTACCTCCCTTTTCAGATCGACAATATACTCTTATTTATATACCATTACCTCTGCTGATTTTCGTTTCAGTACTGGTTTGGCTTTCTACAAACGTGTAGATGAGTGTCCTGGGGTAAGTAAATCTTATTTTCTGTGACACTCTAAGCTATGGTTGGGCACTTTATTTATTAAGTTCTAAATATATGTATTCAAACATTTATTTGCCTTGGCTCAGAATGTTCAACATTCCTTATTTTCAGACAGTCAGTTTCATATTTGGGATAATGCGTTTGAATCAATCATTTTTTCTTACCTTAAAAATGTGACTTTTTTTCCCTATGGGCTGTTAGGCTCGCGGGGGCTGAAAATGCTTCATTTTATTGCGTCATTCTTGGCGCGGACTTTTTTGGCGCAAAAAATCTTTTCTGTTTCCGGCGTCATACGTGTCGCCGGAAGTTGCGTCATTTTTTGACGTCCTTTTGCGCCAAAAATGTCGGCGTTCCGGATGTGGCATCATTTTTGGCGCCAAATAATGTGGGCGTCTTATTTGGCGCTAAGAATATGGGCGTCGCTTTTGTCTCCACATTATTTCAGTCTGATTTTTTCTTTGCTTCTGGTTACTAGAAGCTTGTTTATTGACATTTTTTCCCATTCCTGAAACTGTCATTTAAGGAATTTGATCAATTTTGCTTTATATGTTGTTTTTTTCTCTTACATATTGCAAGATGTCTCACGTTGCATCTGAGTCAGAAGATACTTCAGGAAAATCGCTGTCTAGTGCTGGAACTACCAAAGCTAAGTGTATCTGCTGTAAACTTTTGGTAGCTATTCCTCCGGCTGTTGTTTGTATTAATTGTCATGACAAACTTGTTAAAGCAGATAATATTTCCTTTAGTAATGTACCATTGCCTGTTGCAATTCCCTCAACATCTAAGGTGCAGAATGTTCCTGATAACATAAGAGATTTTGTTTCTGAATCCATCAAGAAGGCTATGTCTGTTATTTCTCCTTCTAGGAAACATAAAAAATCTTTTAAAACTTCTCTCTCTACAGATGAATTTTTAAATGAACATCATCATTCTGATTCTGATGACTCTTCTGGTTCAGAGGATTCTGTCTCAGAGATTGATGCTGATAAATCTTCATATTTATTTAAAATGGAATTTATTCGTTCTTTACTTAAAGAAGTACTAATTGCTTTAGAAATAGAGGATTCTGGTCCTCTTGATACTAATTCTAAACGTTTAGATAAGGTGTTTAAATCTCCTGTGGTTATTCCAGAAGTTTTTCCTGTTCCTAATGCTATTTCTGAAGTAATTTCCAGAGAATGGGATAAATTGGGAAATTCATTTACTCCTTCTAAACGTTTTAAGCAATTATATCCTGTGCCGTCTGACAGATTAGAATTTTGGGACAAAATCCCTAAAGTTGATGGGGCTATTTCTACCCTTGCTAAACGTACTACTATTCCTACGTCAGATGGTACTTCGTTTAAAGATCCTTTAGATAGGAAAATTGAATCCTTTCTAAAAAAGGTTATCTGTGTTCAGGTACTCTTCTTAGACCTGCTATATCTTTGGCTGATGTTGCTGCAGCTTCAACTTTTTGGTTGGAGACTTTAGCGCAACAAGTAACAGATCATGATTCTCATAATATTATTATTCTTCTTCAGCATGCTAATAATTTTATCTGTGATGCCATTTTTGATATTATCAGAGTTGATGTCAGGTTTATGTCTCTAGCTATTTTAGCTAGAAGAGCTTTATGGCTTAAAACTTGGAATGCTGATATGGCTTCTAAATCAACTCTACTTTCCATTTCTTTCCAGGGTAACAAATTATTTGGTTCTCAGTTGGATTCCATTATCTCAACTGTTACTGGTGGGAAAGGAACTTTTTTACCTCAGGATAAAAAATCTAAGGGTAAAAACAGGGCTAATAATCGTTTTCGTTCCTTTCGTTTCAACAAAGAACAAAAGCCTGATCCTTCATCCTCAGGAGCAGTTTCAGTTTGGAAACCATCTCCAGTCTGGAATAAATCCAAGCCTTCTAGAAAGGCAAAGCCTGCTTCTAAGTCCACATGAAGGTGCGGCCCTCATTACAGCTCAGCTGGTAGGGGGCAGGTTACGTTTTTTCAAAGAAATTTGGATCAATTCTGTTCACAATCTTTGGATTCAGAACATTGTTTCAGAAGGGTACAGAATTGGTTTCAAGATGAGACCTCCTGCAAAGAGATTTTTTCTTTCCCGTGTCCCAGTAAATCCAGTGAAAGCTCAAGCATTTCTGAATTGTGTTTCAGATCTAGAGTTGGCTGGAGTAATTATGCCAGTTCCAGTTCTGGAACAGGGGATGGGGTTTTATTCAAATCTCTTCATTGTACCAAAGAAGGAGAATTCCTTCTGACCAGTTCTGAATCTAAAAATATTGAATCGTTATGTAAGGATACCAACGTTCAAAATGGTAACTGTAAGGACTATCTTGCCTTTTGTTCAGCAAGGGCATTATATGTCCACAATAGATTTACAGGATGCTTATCTGCATATTCCGATTCATCCAGATCATTATCAGTTCCTGAGATTCTCTTTTCTGGACAAGCATTACCAGTTTGTGGCTCTGCCGTTTGGCCTAGCTACAGCTCCTAGAATTTTTACAAAAGTTCTCGGTGCCCTTCTGTCTGTAATCAGAGAACAGGGTATTGTGGTATTTCCTTATTTGGACGATATCTTGGTACTTGCTCAGTCTTTACATTTAGCAGAATTTCATACGAATCGACTTGTGTTGTTTCTTCAAGATCATGGTTGGAGGATCAATTTACCAAAAAGTTCATTGATTCCTCAGACAAGGGTAACTTTTCTGGGTTTCCAGATAGATTCAGTGTCCATGACTCTGTCTTTAACAGACAAGAGACGTCTAAAATTGATTTCAGCTTGTCGAAACCTTCAGTCACAATCATTCCCTTCGGTAGCCTTATGCATGGAAATTCTAGGTCTTATGACTGCTGCATCGGACGCGATCCCCTTTGCTCGTTTTCACATGCGACCTCTTCAGCTCTGTATGCTGAATCAATGGTGCAGGGATTACACAAAGATATCTCAATTAATATCTTTAAAACCGATTGTACGACACTCTCTAACGTGGTGGACAGATCACCATCGTTTAATTCAGGGGGCTTCTTTTGTGCTTCCGACCTGGACTGTAATTTCAACAGATGCAAGTCTCACAGGTTGGGGAGCGGTGTGGGGATCTCTGACGGCACAAGGAGTTTGGGAATCTCAGGAGGTGAGATTACCGATCAATATTTTGGAACTCCGTGCAATTTTCAGAGCTCTTCAGTCTTGGCCTCTTCTGAAGAGAGAATCGTTCATTTGTTTTCAGACAGACAATGTCACAACTGTGGCATACATCAATCATCAAGGAGGGACTCACAGTCCTCTGGCTATGAAAGAAGTATCTCGAATTCTGGTTTGGGCGGAATCCAGCTCCTGTCTAATATCTGCGGTTCATATCCCAGGTATAGACAATTGGGAAGCGGATTATCTCAGTCGCCAAACGTTACATCCGGGCGAATGGTCTCTTCACCCAGAGGTATTTCTTCAGATTGTTCAAATGTGGGGACTTCCAGAAATAGATCTGATGGCCTCTCATCTAAACAAGAAACTTCCCAGGTATCTGTCCAGATCCAGGGATCCTCAAGCGGAAGCAGTGGATACATTGTCACTTCCTTGGAAGTATCATCCTGCCTATATCTTTCTGCCTCTAGTTCTTCTTCCAAGAGTAATCTCCAAGATTCTGAAGGAATGCTCGTTTGTTCTGCTGGTAGCTCCGGCATGGCCTCACAGGTTTTGGTATGCGGATCTTGTCCGGATGGCCTCTTGCCATCCGTGGACTCTTCCGCTACGACCAGACCTTCTGTCGCAAGGTCCTTTTTTCCATCAGGATCTCAAATCCTTAAATTTAAAGGTATGGAGATTGAACGCTTGATTCTTAGTCAAAGAGGTTTCTCTGACTCTGTGATTAATACTATGTTACAGGCTCGTAAATCTGTATCCAGAGAGATATATTATAGAGTCTGGAAGACTTATATTTCTTGGTGTCTTTCTCATCATTTTTCTTGGCATTCTTTTAGAATTCCAAGAATTTTACAGTTTCTTCAGGATGGTTTAGATAAAGGTTTGTCCGCAAGTTCCTTGAAAGGACAAATCTCTGCTCTTTCTGTTCTTTTTCACAGAAAGATTGCTAATCTTCCTGATATTCATTGTTTTGTACAAGCTTTGGTTCGTAAAAAACCTGTCATTAAGTCAATTTCTCCTCCTTGGAGTTTGAATTTGGTTCTAGGGGCTCTTCAAGCTCCTCCGTTTGAACCTATGCATTCATTAGACATTAAATTACTTTCTTGGAAAGTTTTGTTCCTTTTGGCAATCTCTTCTGCCAGAAGAGTTTCTGAATTATCTGCTCTTTCTTGTGAGTCTCTTTTTCTGATTTTTCATCAGGATAAGGCAGTGTTGCGAACTTCTTTTGAATTTTTACCTAAAGTTGTGAATTCTAACAACATTAGTAGGGAAATTGTGGTTCCTTCATTATGTCCTAATCCTAAGAATTCTAAGGAGAAATCATTGCATTCTTTGGATGTTGTTAGAGCTTTGAAATATTATGTTGAAGCTACTAAGTCTTTCCGAAACACTTCTAGTTTATTTGTTATCTTTTCTGGTTCTAGAAAAGGCCAGAAAGCTTCTGCCATTTCTTTGGCATCTTGGTTGAAATCTTTAATTCATCTTGCCTATGTTGAGTCGGGTAAATCTCCGCCTCAAAGGATTACAGCTCATTCTACTAGGTCAGTTTCTACTTCCTGGGCGTTTAGGAATGAAGCTTCGATTGATCAGATTTGCAAAGCATCAACTTGGTCCTCTTTGCATACTTTTACTAAATTCTACCATTTTGATGTATTTTCTTCTTCTGAAGCAGTTTTTGGTAGAAAAGTACTTCAGGCAGCGGTTTCAGTTTGAATCTTCTGCTTATGTTTTTCATTAAACTTTATTTTGGGTGTGGATTATTTTCAGCAGGAATTGGCTGTCTTTATTTTATCCCTCCCTCTCTAGTGACTCTTGCGTGGAAAGATCCACATCTTGGGTAATCATTATCCCATACGTCACTAGCTCATGGACTCTTGCTAATTACATGAAAGAAAACATAATTTATGTAAGAACTTACCTGATAAATTCATTTCTTTCATATTAGCAAGAGTCCATGAGGCCCGCCCTTTTTTTGTGGTGGTTATGATTTTTTTGTATAAAGCACAATTATTCCAATTCCTTATTTTATATGCTTTCGCACTTTTTTATCACCCCACTTCTTGGCTATTCGTTAAACTGAATTGTGGGTGTGGTGAGGGGTGTATTTATAGGCATTTTGAGTTTTGGGAAACTTTGCCCCTCCTGGTAGGAATGTATATCCCATACGTCACTAGCTCATGGACTCTTGCTAATATGAAAGAAATGAATTTATCAGGTAAGTTCTTACATAAATTATGTTATATACCATTACCTCTGCTGATTTTCGTTTCAGTACTGGTTTGGCTTTCTACAAACATGTAGATGAGTGTCCTGGGGTAAGTAAGTCTTATTTTCTGTGACACTCTAAGCTATGGTTGGGCACTTTTTTATAAAGTTCTAAATATATGTATTCAAACATTTATTTGCCTTGACTAAGGATGTTCAACATTCCTTATTTTCAGACAGTCAGTTTCATATTTGGGATAATGCATTTGAATCAATCATTTTTTCTTACCTTAAAAAATTTGACTTTTTCCCTGTGGGCTGTTAGGCTCGCGGGGGCTGAAAATGCTTCATTTTATTGCGTCATTCTTGGCGCTGACTTTTTTGGCGCAAAATTTTTTTCTGTTTCCGGCGTCATACGTGTCGCCGGAAGTTGCGTAATTTTTGACGTTCTTTTGCATCAAAAGTGTCGGCGTTCCGGATGTGGCGTCATTTTTGGCGCCAAAAGCATTTAGGCGCCAAATAATGTGGGCGTCTTATTTGGCGCTAAAAAAATATGGGCGTCACTTTTGTCTCCACATTATTTAAGTCTCATTATTTATTGCTTCTGGTTGCTAGAAGCTTGTTCACTGGCATTTTTTTCCCATTCCTGAAACTGTCATTTAAGGAATTTGATCAATTTTGCTTTATATGTTGTTTTTTCTATTACATATCGCAAGATGTTCCACGTTGCAACTGAGTCAGAAGATACTTCAGGAAAATCGCTGCCCGGTGCTGGAGCTACCAAAGCTAAGTGTATCACTTTTGGTATCTGTTCCTTCAGCTGTTGTTTGTATTAAATGTTATGACAAACTTGTTAATGCAGATAAAATTTCCTTTAGTACTGTTACATTACCTGTTGCTGTTCCGTCAACATCTAATACTCAGAGTGTTCCTGATAACATAAGAGATTTTGTTTCTAAATCCATTAAGAAGGCTATGTCTGTTTTTTCTCCTTCTAGTATACATAAAAGTATTTTAAAACTTCTCTTTTTTCAGATGAATTTTTAAATGAACATCATCATTCTGATACTGATAATGATTCTTCTGGTTCAGAGGTTTCTGTCTCAGAGGTTGATGCTGATAAATCTTTGTATTTGTTCAATATGGAATTTATTCGTTCTTTATTTAAAGAAGTATTAATTGCATTAGAAATAGAGGATTCTGGTCCTCTTGATACTAAAACTAAACGTTTAAATAAGGTTTTTAAATCTCTGCCTCTAGTTCTTCTTCCAAGAGTAATCTCCAAGATTCCGAAGGAATGCTCGTTTGTTCTGCTGATAGCTCCAGCATGGACGGATTCTTTTTCGGATGGCCTCTTGCCAACCGTGGGCTCTTCCGTTAAGACCAGACCTTCTGTCGCAAGGTCCTTTTTTCCATTAGGATCTCAAATCTTTAAATTTAAGGGTATGGAGATTGAACGCTTGATTCTTGGTCAAAGAGGTTTCTCTGACTCTGTGATTAATACTATGTTACAGGCTCGTAAATCTGTATCTAGAGAGATATATTATAGAGTCTGGAAGACTTATATTTCTTAGTGTCTTCTCATCATTTTTCCTGGCATTCTTTTAGAATTCCGAGAATTTTTTTCAATTTCTTCAGGATGGTTTAGATAAAGGTTTGTCCACAAGTTCCTTGACAGGACAAATCTCTGCCCTTTCTGTTCTTTTTCACAGAAAGATTGCTAATCTTCCTGATATTCATTGTTTTGTACAAGACTTGGTTAGTATAAAACCTGTCATTCAGTCAATTTCTCCTCCTTGGAGTTTGAATTTGGTTCTGGGGGCTCTTCTAGCTCCTCCTTTTGAACCCATGCATTCATTTGGACATTAAACTTCTTTCTTGGAAAGTTTTGTTTCTTTTGGCCATCTCTTCTGTCAGAAGAGTCTCTGAATTATCTGCTCTTTCTTGTGAGTCTCCTTTTCTGATTTTTCATCAGGATAAGGCGGTGTTGCGAACTTCTTTTGAATTTTTTCCTAAGGTTGTGTATTCTAACAACATTAGTAGAGAAATTGTGGTTCCTTCATTATGTCCTAATCCTAAGAATTCTAAGGAGAAATCATTGCATTTTTTGGATGTTGTTAGAGCTTTGTAATATTATGTTGAAGCTACTAAGTCTTTCCGAAAGACTTCTAGTCTATTTTTCATCTTTTCTGGTTCTAGAAAAGGCCAGAAAGCTTCTGCCTTTTCTTTGGCATCTTGGTTGAAATCTTTAATTCATCATGCCTATGTCGAGTCGGGTAAAACTCCGCCTCAAAGGATTACAGCTCATTCTACTAGGTCAGTTTCTACTTCCTGGGCGTTTAGGAATGAAGCTTCGGTTGATCAGATTTGCAAAGCAGCAACTTGGTCCTCTTTGCATACTTTTACTAAATTCTACCATTTTGATGTGTTTTCTTCTTCTGAAGCAGTTTTTGGTAGAAAAGTACTTCAGGCAGCGGTTTCAGTTTGAATCTTCTGCTTATGTTTTCATTAAACTTTATTTTGGGTGTGGATTATTTTCAGCAGGAATTGGCTGTCTTTATTTTATCCCTCCCTCTCTAGTGACTCTTGCGTGGAAAGATCCACATCTTGGGTAGTCATTATCCCATACGTCACTAGCTCATGGACTCTTGCTAATTACATGAAAGAAAACATAATTTATGTAAGAACTTACCTGATAAATTCATTTCTTTCATATTAGCAAGAGTCCATGAGGCCCACCCTTTTTGTGGTGGTTATGATTTTTTTGTATAAAGCACAATTATTCCAATTCCTTATTTTATATGCTTTCGCACTTTTTTCTTATCACCCCACTTCTTGGCTATTCGTTAAACTGATTTGTGGGTGTGGTGAGGGGTGTATTTATAGGCATTTTAAGGTTTGGGAAACTTTGCCCCTCCTGGTAGGAATGTATATCCCATACGTCACTAGCTCATGGACTCTTGCTAATATGAAAGAAATGAATTTATCAGGTAAGTTCTTACATAAATTATGTTTTTCTAAACACAAGTTGCTGGCTCCAACCATAATTTAGTTAGTGATAAGAATTCCATTGTTTGATCACCCTCAGAGAGAAAACGCCTAAGTTATAAGAAGAGCCAAACGTGTCTGGTGTTTAAGTTGTTGAAAGAATGTACAACATTCTTTCAACCCCCCTTCAGGGGGGGTCAGACCTGCATAAATACTGGGCATATGAGCCTTAATAAAGTACATTCTGTTTTAAACCTGAAACTGGCTGGGTTGTGAATTGCTGATTCCCTATGCAGGACATTGTTCCCTGGTATTAACCCTTGGTATCCTGTTGGTACCGTTACAATTGGTGGCAAGCAACGGAATGAACCTTATCGCCCAGAAGAGCAACTACACAAGGCAGTAACCTCAGGAAGAGGGGGATTACTACAATACTGACTAAGATGGAAGGAGTACCAGGGACCGAAGTGAATGGAGATGGATTATTCTAAGCTAAAGAGACAAACGTTAAAGGAACTGCTAGAAGCCAGGGGAAAGATAGGCAGCAGCAAACCCAAGGCTATATTAATTGCTGAGCTGATTGAGGGAGACAGAGCTCGCTGCGCTATGCCTCCAGCAGCCATGGAGGAGACCCTATACCAGAGGGAAATGAGGACCAGGCTGGAATTTTTACCCCAACCTGTACCACGGGATATGCTATCCGTGGTAATGGCAGATGTGCAGGAGTACGTGATGGCACACAGTCCGCGGAATGCATCCTCCCGAGCAGAATCCATTTTGGACGCACTCAGCAACCCAGTAAGACCCAAAATCCCATACCATGCATTTAAAATGTTTTGTGAGGAGAAGGATGAGATCGATGGGTATTTACAGGATTTTGAGAGACTGTGCGAGTTACATGATTTGGAGCAGTCCGTATGGGTGCCGGTGCTAGCAGGCAAGCTAGCCGGTAGGGCAGCGGAAGCGTATCGCGCTGTACCCAGGGAGGACAGCAAGGATTACGCTAAAGTGAAGAGAGCGATCTTGGAAAGATATGCCATTACCCCAGAGGCATACCGGCGCAAGTTTAGAGGCCTGCGCAAGCCAGAAAGAGATTCCCATGCAGAGTGGGCCCACAAGCTGGATCAAGCATCTCAAGGGTGGATACAGGCCAGCCAAGCTACCACCATGGAAGAATTGCGACAACTGATGCTCTTGGAGCAATTCTTTAACGGCTTGTCCCCAGAAGCCCAAGAATGGGTGAGAGAGCGAAAACCCCTCACCTTAACCGAAGCAGCCAGATTAGCAGACCAGCATTTTGATGCCAGGAGGCACCATGGACTACAGCCTAACACCCCCACAGCGGCACCTTTTCGCCCAGCCCCAGGGAATCCACCACCCCCCTCACGATACAACGGACGGGCGAATATACAATGCCACACTTGCAAGCAGTGGGGACATATGGCACGTGAGTGCACCCAAAATCGGATCAGACAAGCTTGGAACCAGGTCAGACAGAACCTGACCCCAAGGGCGGCTGCTCACCATTACCAAATGGAGCCAGCCGCTCATGAGTTGTTGAGCACCCAAGCCGAGGAACCCCTGGGAATTCTGCATGAGGTGATGTCGGTCCAGGGACTTCGGGATTCGGGAGCTACTTTAACCCTGATAGCTCCCCATTTGGTGCCGGATACAGCACCCACTGGCGGATCCATGGCAGTACGAGGGGCAGGGGGAGCAGTATACCGATTGCCCACTGCTAGAGTGGAGTACAGACCCCCAGTCACCCCAGCAGCTGCCAGTTATCAGCCCCCGGCGCACCGCTATACCACACGGTCTCCGGCTACGAACTACCCTCAGAGTGCCCGGTTCAATTTGCGGGGCTACTCACAACCTATTCGGTGCTTTGGATGTAAGCAACTAGGGCACAAAAGACCAGAGTGTCCCCTAAACGCAGCGAATCAAGCACAGTCCTGGAGAAGACCCGCCGGCGGAATCCCACATAATCCTGAATGCTGGGGCAGCCTACATGAAGCAGACCCCGTGCAAGCTGCCCACCGGAATAACCGGCAGCGGGTTAAAGTGAATGGGAAGGAGGTCAGTGGTCTATGGGATACTGGTGCTACCATGACCTTGCTTCAAGAGAACTTGGTGTCTGAGAAACAGCACACTGGAGACACTGTGGCTGTGAGGGTAGCAGGGGGCACTGTGTTCCGCCTACTTGTTGCCAGGGTACATTTGGATTGGGGAGTGGGCGCTAGACCTGTGAATGTGGGGGTCAAGAAGGACTTACCTGCTGATGTTCTCCTTGGAAATGACTTGGCCCCCCTTGTTTCTGCCTACGCTCCTATGGGTCCCGCTGATGTTAACCCTGTGACTACCCGTGCCCAGATCTGTGCAGCAGAGACTGACCCACCTGCTGCTAAGCCCCAGGACGCTGAGCTCAGTAAATCTCTATCCGCTATTGATATGTGGAGGTCCCGTTACAATGCGCTGATGAAGGAGAAGAGGAGCGCAGAGGAAAAAGCACATTTAGAACGTGAATCTCTGCTAGACAAGCTGCACCGACAGACTGCAGAAAACACCAGCTTGAGAGTGGGACATGAAACATTAAAGACAAACTTAGCGACACTTGAGGAGAAGCTGACACTGGCTCATAGTGAGGTGCAGCAACTCAAGGGCACCCTATGTCAGTATGAAGGGATTGTGGATACCTATAAAGAGCAGGTACAGAAAACTCGTAAGGAAGCTGATGGGATTTTGAAGGACTGTTTAGCCCTAGTCTGGGCACTGAGGAAGTTGAACCCTTGTTTGTATGGACAGGAATTCTCTCTCATAACGGGAATACAGATGGATTGTCCTGGCAAACTGACATGCCTACCACCTCCTAGTCCAGTCATCCCCAGGTTGACCCGCAAAAGGGTCAAGCCGGGTCTGCCGGAGTGTTCCACAAGGGGGGAGCTATGTGACAGACCCTTCTGTCAGGACTGAAGGAGTTAACTGTGTTTAGCTTTAAGAAACTATTTTCTAAACACAAGTTGCTGGCTCCAACCATAATTTAGTTAGTGATAAGAATTCCATTGTTTGATCACCCTCAGAGAGAAAACGCCTAAGTGATAAGAAGAGCCAAACGTGTCTGATGTTTAAGTTGTTATCTGCCTAAGTAAAGTAATGTACAACATTCTTTCAACCCCCCTTCTGGGGGGTCAGACCTGCATAAATACTGGGCATATGAGCCTTAATAAAGTACATTCTGTTTTAAACCTGAAAACTGGCTGGGTTGTGAATTGCTGATTCCCTATGCAGGACATTGTTCCCTGGTATTAACCCTTGGTATCCTGTTGGTACCGTTACAATGTGTAATATTAAATCCAAGGTAAATATTGGTGTACTTATGCTGTTAGTTATTGTTACCTGTAAAAACTAGTACACTGGAATGGAGATCTGAGTTCTCTTTTATTATTATTAGTAGTTGATTCCATGTGCTAGGCTACAAACTATATAGCCAATTACAGGTAGCAACATACTACTGCAAAAAAAACACTGATGTGGCATGTTAACATGTTCCTATCACTCTCTAAGAAGTTCCAGGTAGTGTGGATGATAAATTGGGTAGTAAATAAACTGAGGTATAGAGATGTATCCCTATGTAATTACCATTAGTTAATGACGTCAAATTCAGAGTTGAAGCCTTTGGGTATTTGAGTATCCAATTTGAATATCCAATAAATCTCTTGTTTGGAGAGGAGTCTATCCCTATCTCCTCCTCTGCTAGGATTTTTCACATGTTCAATTGCTCTCCATCTAAATGTGTTAGTATTCTGATGGTGAACATCTAAAAAGTGTCTTGATAGAGCTGAACATCTCTTTTCGTTGGTAATATAACCCAGATGTTCTCTTATGCGGGTTCGGACATCACGACTAGTCATTCCAACATATTGTAATTTATGTTCTGTACATTCGATCAAATAAATTACATAAGATGTGGAACAAATGACACAGCCCTTAGTGAGAAAAGTTTGTCCTGTGACACAAGAGTAAAACTCTTTGTCTGTTGAAAGAAAATCACAGGATTTGCAACGTGCATGGCCACAACGATATGTGCCATTTACTGATAGCCAGGAGCTATCTCTGTTAGTAGCTTTTAGATAGCTTGGTGAAAGAATGTTACCCATAGTTAGGTTTCTCGAGAAGACACATTTACAGCCATCTTCAGCATCAGCGTCAGAGCGGTAACCAGCGGAGCCAATGGGACAAGTTTTTACACTTGCCGCTGGCTCAGCCACTTGGTATCTTTCCCTGACGGTATCCCTTGAAGTCTCTGTGTCGAGATCCCACTTGTCCCATTGGCTCCGCTGATTACCGCTCTGACGCTGCTGGCTGAGTGACGTCTGTATCCTGAGACTCGAACTCACGCTTGTCTGACGGCTGATTTTTGGTCCCGTCTTGCCTGTTACGGTACACGTTTGTACCGCCACTCTTGTGAGTATTCTACTGTGTGGGGGGGTCCTGTCGGCTCTGCTACCGACCTGTACACCAGACGATACTTGTCCCATGAGGCGCCTCTTCTTTCTGTCACCTACAGGTTATTTGATGTCCATCCTCCTCTTTTAAGAGTGCTGACTGGTCTGTTCAGAATCTACTGCTACCCTGGACATTGTGTTCATTTGCGCACTTCATTTGGAGACTTGTATGCTCTAAATTACGCAACATAGTCAGCCCTATCAGAGCAAATTCTCTTTGCTCTGATGAACTGGCTTTTGACTATCCCTTTGAAAACATGCTTTGGGTGTGCACTTTTGGCGTGTAGTAAAGAGTTACCAGCAATCTTTTTACGGTACAAATTGGTTTTAATCTTGTTGGTCAAAATTGACCCCAAAAGTGCAACATCCAAAAAGCATGTCTTCTCTTTGTTCCATTCATATGTAAAAGTGACTCCTGTGTCTTTTTCATTGAGGTACTGAACAAATTGTTCAGCATCTTGTTCACTTGATCTCCAAATGATCAAAAGATCATCTATAAATCTTTTATAAAAAGCAATGTTGTCCCTCATTGGATTAGTGTCTGAGTACACATATTTGGACTCTAACCAGCCCATAAAGATGTTCGCATACGAGGGGGAAAATTTTGCCCCCATCGCAGTGCCTCTGAGTTGTAAATAGTATTGCCCCTCGAACATGAAGAAATTATGTTCTAAGAGAAATCTAGTTACACGTAGAACAAATTCTTTGTGGGTACCAATCATGTCGTCTAAATCTAAGAAAAATTCAATGGCCAGGAGACCCTTGTTGTGGGGTATGCTGGAGTATAATGACACAACATCAATCGTGAGCCAGCTGTAATGTTCCTGCCACTGGATTTCCCCAAGTAAGGACAAGACATGGGTGGTATCTCTTAGATAGCTGTAAATGCCTCGCACTGATCTTTGGAGGATATTGTCAAGCCATTCAGACAGGGGGCTAAGGAGAGACCCAATCCCCGAAACAATGGGGTGGCCTTTAACATTGTCGATGCTTATATGGACTTTTGGCAGATGATGGAAAATAGGGACCACCCTGTCAATGATCCCTAAAGAGACTCGATCATCCACCAAAGATCTCAGTTTGTTTTGGAAGAGAAAAGTAGGGTTCCTGTGTCAGAGTCAGCTATCAGTGGTGCTAATATTTGGCTGACTAGAATGTGGTCAATTTGTGAATATACCTTGTGAGCTGGTAAATAAATAAATGAATAAAAAGTGAAGTCTTTACAGTTGCCATTATATGCCCTCCAACTGTCAAGCAAATTATGGTAGAGCAAAAAATCATATAGGATTTTCCTATTGGTACGGGCCTGGGACTCATTTGGAGCATATACATTGCCTATGACTACTGGGGTGTCATGTATTCTACCTCTTAGGATTATATAACAACCTTGCTTATCTACATATGATTCATCTTCTTGAAAGTTAAGGCTATCATGGAGAAGGATGGAGACTCCACACTTTTGTTATGGTAGGTAGCATGGAATTGTTGAGAATAAGCTTTGTCCCGGTACTTAGGGGTTAGGGATTTAGTAAAATGAGTTTCCTGCATGAATACAACGTGTGCATTCAGTGATTTATAGGTGCTAATGGTCCTGCAACGTTTCATGTTAGAGTGTAGCCCTCTCACATTATGTGTAAGTATATTAAGTGTCATGTTGTGAATTGGTTAGGGATTGCAGTAGATCTCATAAATTGACCAATAACTTTTACAAAAATCCAAGATACATATCTGATTGCATTACAACTGAACCTAAAGCATTGAAACACATTACACAAATTGGACCTCGACGAACGTTTTAGATATATGTGGAACTCCATACCTGAATGGACCTGTAGAGACAAAACCTGCTGAGGAAAGTGAAGTTAGTATTATTTGCAAACAACTGCAGTACAACATTATACTTTAACAACATTAAACTTTAACAACAAACATAACCTGAAAATCAGGATAAAAATCCTGAAAACATAGGGGGACCGAATGTCACCCATTCTTAATTAATAAAGTAGTGGACTCAGTCGAGTGGGTAGGGACGAAGAGGGGGGGTAAAAACTGCATGTTCCAGGATATTCCAAACTTAGTAAACCCCCGATGGGGTGTAGGTGTTTGACAGTAACCCTACATATTTTAGACCCAGAACAGTAGGGCTGTAAACTTAAGTCATATTAGAAAAGGACCCATATCACTAGCATAAGTTACTTCAAGTAGGACTCTCCGGCTCTGGTCTAAGTCTAGAGTTCTTTCCATTTTTATTCACTGGCGTCCACTCCCTTCGTATTGCCTTATGCTGCAGTTTGGGAGAGGAAGAAACCGCCGAGGAAGTCTTTTCCAGGTTCAGCTTTTCCAGGATTGCTTGTCCTTCCAGGAGAGAAGAGCAATAGTAGGAAGTTCTATCATACATGAAGATGAGTTTAATTGGAAATCCCCATCGATATTTGATTTGTGCCTTAATGAGGACTGATATGATCGGTTTGAGTTCCCTTCTTCTCCTTAGGGTTGTCGGGGAGAGATCTGTGTATAATTGTAGCGTGTGGCCCTCAAAGGTAATTTTAGGTAGTTTTCACACTGCTTGCATGATCTGGTCTTTAGCATGAAAATAATTAAGTTTGGCAATCACGTCCCTTGCTGCTGAGGGGGTTGGTGGTTTAGCCAGCGCCCTGTGTACTCTGTCCATGAGTAGCAAAGCAGAATCTATCTCTGGGAGAATCTGTTGAAAGAGATTTGTGATGGTTTCTGACAGGTTGCTGTATGATTCGGGGAGATTGTGAATTCTGATATTTGATCTCCTGGACCTGTTCTCAAGGTCCTCCAAGGAATCCTCCAGCTTCTGAATCTGTTCCTGTTGCATTCGTAATGTTGACTGAAGGTTGGGTATTTCGTCAGAGATATCATCAACTTTATCCTCCAGGCAGGCGGTGCGGTCTCCAATATCTGTAAGGTCCTGCTTTAGTTCAGAAAGGGCTGCTCTCATTTCTTCTTTAAATAGTTGTTTAATCTGTTGCAGAGCTCTCCATTTGATGAGACCACAGCGGATGTTGGTGGAGGACTTTTAGGGGAGGAAGGTTGTGAGTCTGTGTCTGGAGCAAGATCCAAAGCAATCTGTTTCTTTTTAAGTTGAGACCTTAATAGACAGTCTTTGACAGATTGGTTCCGGCCTTTCATTGTAACTGGCTGATAGCTTTTGAAGTACAGTAAAGCAGTATATAGCACACGGGGCCTAGGTGCTAAGGTAGTTTGGAATATTTCTTTCATGTAATTAGCAAGAGTCAATGAGCTAGTGACGTATGGGATATACATTCCTACCAGGAGGGGCAAAGTTTCCCAAACCTCAAAATGCCTATAAATACACCCCTCACCACACCCACAAATCAGTTTTACAAACTTTGCCTCCTATGGAGGTGGTGAAGTAAGTTTGTGCTAGATTCTACGTTGATATGCGCTCCGCAACAGGTTGGAGCCCGGTTTTCCTCTCAGCGTGCAGTGAATGTCAGAGGGATGTAAGGAGAGTATTGCCTATTTGAATGCAATGATCTCCTTCTACGGGGTCTATTTCATAGGTTCTCTGTTATCGGTCGTAGAGATTCATCTCTTACCTCCCTTTTCAGATCGACGATATACTCTTATATATATACCATTACCTCTGCTGATTTTCGTTTCAGTACTGGTGTGGCTTTCTACAACATGTAGATGAGTGTCCTGGGGTAAGTAAATCTTATTTTCTGTGACACTCTAAGCTATGGTTGGGCGCTTTTTTTATAAAGTTCTAAATATATGTTTTCAAACATTTATTTGCCTTGACTCAGGATGTTCAACATTCCTTATTTTCAGACAGTCAGTTTCATATTTGGGATGATGCATTTGAATCAATCATTTTTTCTTACCTTAAAATTTGACTTTTTCCCTGTGGGCTGTTAGGCTCGCGGGGGCTGAAAATGCTTCATTTTATTGCGTCATTCTTGGCGCAGACTTTTTTGGCGCAAAAAATCTTTTCTGTTTCCGGCGTCATACGTGTCGCCGGAAGTTGCGTCATTTTTGACGTTCTTTTGCGCCAAAAATGTCGGCGTTCCAGGTGTGGCGTAATTTTTGGCGCCAAAAGCATTTAGGCGCCAAATAATGTGGGCGTCTTATTTGGTGCTAAAAAAATATGGGCGTCACTTTTGTCTCCACATTATTTAAGTCTCATTTTTCATTGCTTCTGGTTGCTAGAAGCTTGTTCTTTGGCATTTTTTCCCATTCCTGAAACTGTCATTTAAGGAATTTGATCAATTTTGCTTTATATGTTGTTTTTTCTCTTACATATTGCAAGATGTCTCATGTTGCATCTGAGCCAGAAGATACTTCAGGAAAATCGCTGCCTGGTGCTGGAACTACCAAAGCTAAGTGTATCTGCTGTAAACTTTTGGTAGCTGTTCCTCCAGCTGTTGTTTGTATTAAATGTCATGACAAACTTGTTAATGCAGAAAATATTTCCTTTAGTAAAATACCATTACCTGTTGCAGTTCCATCAACATCTAATGTTCAGAGTGTTCCTGATAACATAAGAGATTTTGTTTCTGAATCTACACTGTGTGCAGAATTATTAGGCAAATGAGTATTTTGACCACATCATCCTCTTTATGTATGTTGTCTTACTCCAAGCTGTATAGGCTCGAAAGCCTACTACCAATTAAGCATATTAGGTGATGTGCATCTCTGTATTGAGAAGGGGTGTGGTCTAATGACATCAACACCCTATATCAGGTGTGCATAATTATTAGGCAACTTCCTTTCCTTTGGCAAAATGGGTCAAAAGAAGGACTTGACAGGCTCAGAAAAGTAAAAAATAGTGAGATATCTTGCAGAGGGATGCAGCACTCTTAAAATTGCAAAGCTTCTGAAGCGTGATCATCGAACAATCAAGCGTTTCATTCAAAATAGTCAACAGGGTCGCAAGAAGCGTGTGGAAAAACCAAGGCGCAAAATAACTGCCCATGAACTGAGAAAAGTCAAGCGTGCAGCTGCCAAGATGCCACTTGCCACCAGTTTGGCCATATTTCAGAGCTGCAACATCACTGGAGTGCCCAAAAGTACAAGGTGTGCAATACTCAGAGACATGGCCAAGGTAAGAAAGGCTGAAAACGACCACCACTGAACAAAACACACAAGCTGAAACGTCAAGACTGGGCCAAGAAATATCTCAAGACTGATTTTTCTAAGGTTTTATGGACTGATGAAATGAGAGTGAGTCTTGATGGGCCAGATGGATGGGCCTGTGGCTGGATTGGTAAAGGGCAGAGAGCTCCAGTCTGACTCAGACGCCAGCAAGGTGGAGGTGGAGTACTGGTTTGGGCTGGTATCATCAAAGATGAGCTTGTGGGGCCTTTTCGGGTTGAGGATGGAGTCAAGCTCAACTCCCAGTCCTACTGCCAGTTTCTGGAAGACACCTTCTTCAAGCAGTGGTACAGGAAGAAGTCTGCATCCTTCAAGAAAAACATGATTTTCATGCAGGACAATGCTCCATCACACACGTCCAAGTACTCCACAGCGTGGCTGGCAAGAAAGGGTATAAAAGAAGAAAATCTAATGGCATGGCCTCCTTGTTCACCTGATCTGAACCCCATTGAGAACCTGTGGTCCATCATCAAATGTGAGATTTACAAGGAGGGTAAACAGTACACCTCTCTGAACAGTGTCTGGGAGGCTGTGGTTGCTGCTGCACGCAATGTTGATGGTGAACAGATCAAAACACTGACAGAATCCATGGATGGCAGGCTTTTGAGTGTCCTTGCAAAGAAAGGTGGCTATATTGGTCACTGATTTGTTTTTGTTTTGTTTTTGAATGTCAGAAATGTATATTTGTGAATGCTGAGATGTTATATTGGTTTCACTGGTAAAAATAAATAATTTAAATGGGTGTATATTTGTTTTTTGTTAAGTTGCCTAATAATTATGCACAGTAATAGTCACCTGCACACACAGATATCCCCCTAAAATAGCTATAACTAAAAACAAACTAAAAACTACTTCCAAAACTATTCAGCTTTGATATTAATGAGTTTTTTGGGTTCATTGAGAACATGGTTGTTGTTCAATAATAAAATTAATCCTCAAAAATACAACTTGCCTAATAATTCTGCACTCCCTGTATTAAGAAGGCTATGTCTGTTATTCCTCCTTCTAGTAAACATAAAAAGTCTTTTAAAACTTCTCTTTATCCAGATGAATTTTTAAATGAACATCATCATTCTGATTCTAATGATTCTTCTGGTTCAGAGGATTCTGTTTCAGAGGTTGATGCTGATAAATCTTCATATTTATTTAAAATGGAATTTATTTGTTTTTTACTTAAAGAAGTCCTAATTGCATTAGAAATTGAGGATTCTGGTCCTCTTGATACTAAATCTAAACGTTTAGATAAGGTCTTTAAATCTCCTGTAGTTATTCCAGAAGTTTTTCCTGTTCCTGGTGCTATTTCTGAAGTAATTTCCATGGAATGGAATAAATTGGGTAATTCATTTACTCCTTCTAAACGTTTTAAGCAATTATATCCTGTGCCGTCTGACAGATTAGAGTTTTGGGACAAAATCCCTAAAGTTGATGGGGCTATCTCTACCCTTGCTAAACGTACTACTATTCCTACGGCAGATGGTACTTCCTTTAAGGATCCTTTAGATAGGAAAATTGAATCCTTTCTAAGAAAAGCTTATTTGTGTTCAGGTAATCTTCTTAGACCTGCTATATCTTTGGCGGATGTTGCTGCAGCTTCAACTTTTTGGTTGGAAACTTTAGCGCAACAAGTAACAGATCATGATTCTCATAACATTATTATTCTTCTTCAACATGCTAATAATTTTATCTGTGATGCCATTTTTGATATTATCAGAGTTGATGTCAGGTTTATGTCTCTAGCTATTTTAGCTAGAAGAGCTTTATGGCTTAAAACTTGGAATGCTGATATGTCTTCTAAATCGACTCTACTTTCCCTTTCTTTCCAGGGTAATAAATTATTTGGTTCTCAGTTGGATTCTATTATCTCAACTGTTACTGGTGGGAAAGGAACTTTTTTACCACAGGATAAAAAATCTAAGGGTAAAAACAGGGCTAATAATCGTTTTTGTTCCTTTCGTTTCAACAAAGAACAAAAGCCTGATCCTTCATCCTCAGGAGCAGTTTCAGTTTGGAAACCATCTCCAGTCTGGAATAAATCCAAGCCTTCTAGAAAAGCAAAGACAGCTTCTAAGTCCACATGAAGGTGCGGCCCTCATTCCAGCTCAGCTGGTAGGGGGCAGATTATGTTTTTTCAAAGAAATTTGGATCAATTCTGTTCACAATCTTTGGATTCAGAACATTATTTCAGAAGGGTACAGAATTGGTTTCAAGATAAGACCTCCTGCAAAGAGATTCTTTCTTTCCCGTGTCCCAGTAAACCCAGCGAAATCTCAAGCATTTCTGAAATGTGTTTCAGATCTAGAGTTGGCTGGAGTAATTATGCCAGTTCCAGTTCTGGAACAGGGGCTGGGGTTTTATTCGAATCTCTTCATTGTACCAAAGAAGGAGAATTCCTTCAGACCAGTTCTGGATCTAAAAATATTGAATCGTTATGTAAGGATACCAACATTCAAAATGGTAACTGTAAGGACTATCCTGCCTTTTGTTCAACAAGGGCATTATATGTCTACAATAGATTTACAGGATGCATATCTACATATTCCGATTCATCCAGCGCACTATCAGTTTCTGAGATTCTCTTTCCTAGACAAGCATTACCAGTTTGTGGCTCTGCCGTTTGGCCTAGCAACAGCTCCAAGAATTTTTACAAAAGTTCTCGGTGCCCTTCTATCTGTAATCAGAGAACAGGGTATTGTGGTATTTCCTTATTTGGACGATATCTTGGTACTTGCTCAGTCTTCACATTTAGCAGAATCTCATACGAATCGACTTTTGTTGTTTCTTCAAAATCATGGTTGGAGGATCAATTCACTAAAAAGTTCATTGATTCCTCAGACAAGGGTAACCTTTTTTGGGTTTCCAGATAGATTCAGTGTCCATGACTCTGTCTTTGACAGACAAGAGACGTCTAAAATTGATTGCAGCTTGTCGAAACCTTCAGTCACAATCATTCCCTTCGGTAGCCTTATGCATGGAAATTCTAGGTCTTATGACTGCTGCATCGGACGCGATCCCCTTTGCTCGTTTTCACATGCGACCTCTTCAGCTCTTTATGCTGAACCAATGGTGCAGGGATTACACAAAGATATCTCAATTAATATCTTTAAAACCGATTGTACGACACTCTCTGACGTGGTGGACAGATCACCATCGTTTAGTTCAGGGGGCTTCTTTTGTTCTTCCGACCTGGACTGTAATTTCAACAGATGCAAGTCTTACAGGTTGGGGAGCTGTGTGGGGGTCTCTGACAGCACAAGGGGTTTGGGAATCTCAGGAGGTGAGATTACCGATCAATATTTTGGAACTCCGTGCAATTTTCAGAGCTCTTCAGTCTTGGCCTCTTCTGAAGAGAGAATCGTTCATTTGTTTTAAGTCAGACAATGTCACAACTGTGGCATACATCAATCATCAAGGAGGGACTCACAGTCCTCTGGCTATGAAAGAAGTATCTCGAATTCTGGTTTGGGTGGAATCCAGCTCCTGTCTAATCTCTGCGGACAATTGGGAAGCGGATTATCTCAGTCGCCAAACGTTGCATCCGGGCGAATGGTCTCTTCACCCAGAGGTATTTCTTCAGATTGTTCAAATGTGGGAACTTCCAGAAATAGATCTGATGGCTTCTCATCTAAACAAGAAACTTCCCAGGTATCTGTCCAGATCCCGGGATCCTCAGGCGGAGGCAGTGGATGCATTATCACTTCCTTGGAAGTATCATCCTGCCTAAATCTTTCCGCCTCTAGTTCTTCTTCCAAGAGTAATCTCCAAGATTCTGAAGGAATGCTCGTTTGTTCTGCTGGTAGCTCCAGCATGGCCTCACAGGTTTTGGTATGCGGATCTTGTCCGGATGGCCTCTTGCCAACCGTGGACTCTTCCATTAAGACCAGACCTTCTGTCGCAAGGTCCTTTTTTCCATCAGGATCTCAAATCCTTAAATTTAAAGGTATGGAGATTGAACGCTTGATTCTTGGTCAAAGAGGTTTCTCTGACTCTGTGATTAATACTATGTTACAGGCTCGTAAATCTGTATCTAGAGAGATATATTATAGAGTCTGGAAGACTTATATTTCTTGGTGTCTTTCTCATCATTTTTCCTGGCATTCTTTTAGAATTCCGAGAATTTTACAGTTTCTTCAGGATGGTTTAGATAAAGGTTTGTCCGCAAGTTCCTTGAAAGGTCAAATCTCTGCTCTTTCTGTTCTTTTTCACAGAAAGATTGCTAATCTTCCTGATATTCTTTGTTTTGTACAAGCCTTGGTTCGTATAAAACCTGTCATTAAGTCAATTTCTCCTCCTTGGAGTTTGAATTTGGTTCTGGGGGCTCTTCAAGCTCCTCCGTTTGAACCTATGCATTCATTGGACATTAAATTACTTTCTTGGAAAGTTTTGTTCCTTTTGGCCATCTCTTCTGCCAGAAGAGTCTCTGAATTGTCTGCTCTTTCTTGTGAGTCTCCTTTTCTGATTTTTCATCAGGATAAGGCAGTGTTGCGAACTTCTTTTGAATTTTTACCTAAGGTTGTGAATTCCAACAACATTAGTAGAGAAATTGTAGTTCCTTCATTATGCCCTAATCCTAAGAATTCTAAGGAGAAATCATTGCATTCTTTGGATGTTGTTAGAGCTTTGAAATATTATGTTGAAGCTACTAAGACTTTCCGAAAGACTTCTAGTCTATTTGTCATCTTTTCCGGTTCTAGAAAAGGCCAGAAAGCTTCTGCCATTTCTTTGGCATCTTGGTTGAAATCTTTAATGCATCATGCCTATGTTGAGTCGGGTAAAACTCCGCCTCAGAGGATTACAGCTCATTCTACTAGGTCAGTTTCTACTTCCTGGGCGTTTAGGAATGAAGCTTCGGTTGATCAGATTTGCAAAGCAGCAACTTGGTCTTCTTTGCATACTTTTACTAAATTCTACCATTTTGATGTGTTTTCTTCTTCTGAAGCAGTTTTTGGTAGAAAAGTACTTCAGGCAGCTGTTTCAGTTTGAATCTTCTGCTTATGTTTTCATTTAAACTTTATTTTGGGTGTGGATTATTTTCAGCAGGAATTGGCTGTCTTTATTTTATCCCTCCCTCTCTAGTGACTCTTGCGTGGAAAGATCCACATCTTGGGTAGTCATTATCCCATACGTCACTAGCTCATGGACTCTTGCTAATTACATGAAAGAAAACATAATTTATGTAAGAACTTACCTGATAAATTCATTTCTTTCATATTAGCAAGAGTCCATGAGGCCCACCCTTTTTTGTGGTGGTTATGATTTTTTTGTATAAAGCACAATTATTCCAATTCCTTATTTTTTATGCTTTTGCACTTTTTTCTTATCACCCCACTTCTTGGCTATTCGTTAAACTGATTTGTGGGTGTGGTGAGGGGTGTATTTATAGGCATTTTGAGGTTTGGGAAACTTTGCCCCTCCTGGTAGGAATGTATATCCCATACGTCACTAGCTCATGGACTCTTGCTAATATGCTAATATGAAAGAAATGAATTTATCAGGTAAGTTCTTACATAAATTATGTTTTTATGGTAGATACACATAACAAGGTAAACCCACTGAGTCCACATTCAGGGTTGAATTCTAATGTTGTATCATCTCTTTAAGCTTGGCTGGTCATTGATAGGAGAGATATCTGAAGACAATAGGGTGTCCGCACTGAGGCCTGTGTGTTGTGCCTCCCGCGGTATCCCAGACCTCCAGGAGAAAAAGCCCAGGTCCAGGGAAGGTGGCAAAGTGCTGGTCTAAGGTCTCTTAGCTGTGGAACACCCCCGTTCAGATAATGTAATTTAAGTGTACAAATTCACAAGCATGGCTCTACTCCGCAGGGTCAGTGTCCTCATAGGATGATAACAGAGAAGGGATCTCAAGATACGACCCACCACCACACAAGATGGCGGGAAGAGGGAGGGGAGAGAGCAGGGCCGTTCTATGAGATTATTACTGCTTGACCAGTACTTCCAAACTTTTAGTTGCGTTACACCAGATTCAATTGATACGGTCCGGCAGGGGGCCAGCGGCTATGATACCATACGGTGATATGTGTTAATAGCTTGGCTGTGGAGAACCCTGGGTCATATAGCAACACAAACGGATGTCTTCCTACAGGGCTATACTGGATCTGTGGTCTGTTGTGCCAGGTATAACTGGAACTAGTATAATAAAAGCACTGCCATGCAACAGGATGAATAATACAAGCCTCACAGCTGTCAGATTAAATTCTGTTAAGTGTTATTGCAGTCACAGATTACCCTTAATGTTAAGGCTTATTGATCCAGTGTGTGGAATTAAATGCAAGTCCCTCCGTTTTGAAGTATAGTCTCTGGAGTGTTTATCGCTCTTATTAGGCAAAAAAAAAATTATATTCTCACCCCTATTTGTCTTCCAACGTGTTACTCCACTTATCGTCCACTTTTGGTGAGGTTTCTGATGCCTTTGATATCTTTATTGCAGTCGGTGCACCCACAGCCGCGGTCTTTGCTAGGAATTCTCTGGTTCTGTTTCCTGGGTGGGCCGAAAAACCTCTCAAAGCTGCCCAAAATCAGTTATGGACTGACTGGGACTGTGTGGCTTCTGTATCAGGGTTTTTTCTAAACTAATTACCCCTGATTAGTGCCCTAAATGACTGTTACATGGCAAGTTTTGCACAGAGCTTTGCAAAATTGCTTCTGCTTCAGTTGCTGGCTAGCTCTGCCCCCGCTCCCCTTAGCTGTTTTAACCGCTTTATGGGGAGGGCCGTGTGATTTTTCCTTAGTTGGGAGTTTGTTTCCCTATCAGGGATGTTAGGCTATGTTGTCTCCTTCTCCAAGCTTCGCTTGGGGGTTTTGTTCTACCGGGGTTTGGGATGCTCTGCATTCTTGTTCCTTGGGTGTGGTCCTCCGGTTGCGTAATCTGAGGTTATATGGAGACTTGCCTTTGTTCTACCCGCTCTTCGATTGACTTTGCTCCTCAAGGTTCTCCCTTGGTCTCTAGAAGTCTTGGCACGCCTCTGTCGTGCTCCAGCTCCTTTCTGTGTTTGGACTCTTGTAGGGGTGTTCTCTTCCTTTTGGGTTGAGATTGGTAAGTGAATCTTGTTGCCATTCTCCGGGCTAGTCCGGTTATTCCCCGGTGAGGTCTAATTTTTCAGATGGGGTATTCGTGTTCCCTGGGGTGTTTGTTTTAAACAATTCTGGGGCTCGGGCCTATAGTTTTGTTTGGGATCTTTCTGGACGTTCGGAAGCTTATGATCCTGTGGCTGGTCAGTTTTTCCCAGGGAACATGTGGCCGTGGACTAAGGAATGGCTAGTTAAGCCTGCTAGCAGCTTGGCCAGGTTCTGGGCACTCTCGGATGCGCCACTTATGGCTTGTCTTGTCCTTTGAACAATGTATATTCCCCTTCGTGGGGAGTTCTCTAGGACATCTGGATGTTTTTCATTCGGCTTTTGTTTTCATCAGACTTGGCTCATGCCTTGTGAGCATTTGCACTTTTCTTATATGTGCCCTTTCTTCTGGGGGGGGGTTGTTTGGTCCTTCTTATGAAGGTTCCTCTCTCTGGAGGGTTTTTATCCTGTCTTGTGTGCAGAAGGTTGGAACAGGTATTTTTATCCTGTAAGGGTGAGCAGTTTGCTTTTCTGGCTTGTGCTGTTCTTTCTGTGGAAATTGGAATCTTCATATTGAGACTGTCAGTTATGATGGGTTCTCATAGGAATCTTCTGCATTTGCGATGTTCATCTCCTATGGGTTATCTTTGGCAGTACCTATTTGAGTGAGCTATTGGGTTAGCACCCGAGTTCTGTGGGGGTGACGAGTTCACCCTATTCCGTCCTTCCCTAGGGGTTGGTGTTTGGGGTCCTTTCTGTTCCCCTGTTTTTCAGACCTGCCTGTCACTTGGGCTGGTCCGGTGTGGAGCAGGATCTGAGATATGTGGTCATCCTCAGGCCTTTTAAGGTTCGGTGAGCCTTCTTGGGGTTTTGTGCTTTCATTATGTCAAGATATTTGAGAAGGACTGATGTCTTTTGGATAGCCTGTGATGTGCCCACTGTTTAGTGGATGTTTAGCAGTCTGGCAATTAGGATTTGATATCTCTTTTCAGCTGCTCTTACTTGCTGGCAAATATTCTTTTCAGAGTCATCCTGGTATGACTGTAGCGTGTGGGTTGACTCAGGTGTTCACTTATCTGGGCTTGCTGCACATGTTCGATCTGTAAATATTTAGATATTCTGAGTAATGTGACTTGAGGACTTTGTCTTCAGTTGTCTTTTAAGATGCGATGCATTGTATTTAGGAGAAGTTTTCTTCTCGGTTTCTGTTCCCGGTCTTAACCTTGAGGTTTCTGTGTATTCCGGGGTCTGACCTGCTGTTTTGGTCTAGTGGTGAGCTTAGCGGCTTCACTACCTTAAGGCTGAGAGTTTTCATACCCACTGTGGGTGCTGTGGTTTCTCGTTGCCTGCTTGTTTCTCAAGACCGTTTCAGGGCTCTGTGAGCTTGGTTCAGTTCTCAGGTTCCTTTTTTCATTTGGAACCGGTTGCACTTTATTTGGGGTCCGAATAAAGGTGGTGTATATCCTGCGCAAAGAACAGATGGGGAAGGGGGGTGGGGGATGCGTCTAGCTCTCCTCGATGGGTACCCTAGCGTGCCCAATGTGTAAAAGATATATACAAGGTAGAGGTGAGCGCCAAAAAGAAGGCTGAGGGTAGGGTGGGGAACGCTAAAATAGGATAAAATTAGCTGATAAAATGTATCAAGACCAGAGGTATATGGCCGAAACGCGTCGACAGATCTGAGTAAGCATAATACTGATATATCTATTGTACAGATTGCATATATTAGACAAAGCCCGGAGGGGCGAAACTAGTCAGGAGTCACAGCGAGCGTTTGGGCGCTCTCATTTTTTAAAAGCCTAGCACCTCAATGACAATCTAATACTCAATATCTGCTATACGTAGTTAACTTGTTGTACAGTCTGGGTTGTGCCAGACTTAGCTAGAATTTTTGGCTAACTGAAATACAATCAGTCTTACTTATTACTGGGCAGGACAATAGAGAGTATAATAGAACCTACCGAGTCAGTTGCAATCTGAATTGACACGAGTATAGATACCAACCAATTCAAATAGAACTATACTATCCAGTATAGGAAGTAGTTACAAGTTTACAGCACGAATTGAATGTAACTGAAATGTGATACAAAATAGAAATACAATAACAGTGCTGCCGCTTTGCAACCAATACTAGATACCACAAAGGATATTGATGCAGCGCTAAGATAAAAGAAAATATTGTAACCCACATTAACTCTATAGTGATATTGTTTAGTGCTGTTGTGCTAATGCTGTATATATCAGTAGTCAAGCAGTGACCGTAACATTAGCTTGACTAAGAGCACTCCCATATTACTTACAAAGTGAATGATAACTGAACAAAATAGTAATAATATAACAACAAGGATTTGCACTGAGTAAACGGTTGGGGATTGTATTGAGCTTAGATATCAGAAAACTATTTTATATATGTGGTCAATATAATATAACACTATAGTGTTGCACACAAAACTTCACAACTATTATTTAGAGTACAGAGTCTAAATAGTATACATCTAGATACAAGCAACACTGAATATTGTTTTTTCAATAAACATCCAAATGTTGTACCATTAAACAGTGAGGATATTTGGCCTCACTGAGAGAAATCAATCTGTTATTGTCCTCTCAGAAAATATTTATACAAACAGACACAATTCTGGCTAACACCACATGATCCAGAGTTATTAGGGTAACCAAATATCCTTATATAGGGTGGTAGTCATATTATGACTGCACACATACATTATTTGGACCCAATAGCAGCAGTATAGCAGAACAAAGATAACTCTATTAAGGAGAATATAATTATATACATTAGGCCTTTGATCTAATAAGTCCTCCTAAAGAGTGAACCACTTAATAGATGTCTTGGAGGTGCTAGTGTCATTTTTAATTTGTGTGTTACCCTTATTTTAAGAGCAATTCATAATAAAAGTTATATTTTAATTTTACCCGTTCTGGAATTACTGCCACAGAGTCTAGGCTAAGAGTGCTTTCAGGTGCATACTTCCAGGAGATATCCACACTCCTTGTGTGATTCTCCTTAGTTTTCTGAAATATATTAGAGTATTGTTTGTTTTCTTTTTTTCAGGATTTTTTCTCTTTGCATATTCTTATTTTTTCTAAACATTGCATCAACACTGAACCACCGATTGATTGATTTGCACTGACATCACCAACATCACTTTGGATTTCAAAACTGACACTATTTTTTTATCCTATTTTATCCTTTTTCACTTTTTTTCATTTTTTATAACATTTTTTGGAGGGATTTTTTCATCTTTTTATCATCATTTTTTCATCACATAGAGTGAACACACATTTTTTCTACCACTTTTTTCCAAATTGTTGTATTGGACACTGATCACACCCAAATCTTGCCACTTATTAGATTACAATTAACCCTACACCATCTACCAGGAGCATCTTACACTTACCGGACTCAACCAAGGTGTTAATCATTAAATAGATACTCAGCATAAAAGGCTATATCATCAGCCACTGAATTTATCAGTATCTACAATTGTTTTTATTATTGTATTGTATTGCATTTTTACCCAACACTGTAATTTGCTACCATTTGTAACATGGATCCATGAACAACTATCAGTGTACATTGTTTTTTTTTTTATTATTATAATTACTGTATGGAATAAATAAATTTGTAATTTTTAACTCTACATTTTAACTCTACATTTTATCAGCTAATTTTAGCCTATTTTAGTGTTCCCCACCCTACCCTCAGCCTTCTTTTTGGCGCTCACCTCTACCTTGTATATACCTTTATTTGGGGTCCCTTTGGGGATCTTTGATTTTTTCTTTCAAGTTTTCTCCTTTTTTGGGAGTTTTTGGTGCTTGATCCCTGTCTCTAGTAAGGGGTGGGAGGTTGGGGACCGACTGCTGGGCGGCAGTGTCTCCTGGAGGTGGGTTGACTCAGTTGAGTCCTTTCTGCGGTCTCTAGCAAGGTCTTATGGACTATCTGCGGGTCAGTACCCTTGGGGCCTTTTCCTTTTTCTAAGTTTTATCGGCTTTGGATGAAGCGTGTTGTTTTGGGAAGGGTTTGTAGGCCTGGCACCCTCAGAATGGGCCACCTTTTGTATCCTCCCGTTTTGCATTCAGGGTCCTCTATAGCTTGGGTATTGTTTTCCCAAAAGTAATGAATGCAGCTGTGGACTCTTTCCATTTATGAAGAAAAACATAACTTATGCTTACTTGATAATTTGCTTTTCTTCAGATGGAAAGAGTCCACAGCTCCCCGCCCGTGTTTTTCTATGTGGCGTCTGTTATTTTTATTCTTCTGGCACCTTTTCACCCTGATATTTCTTCTACTGTTCCTTGGCAGAATGACTGGGGGATGAGGGGAGTGGGAAGAGGTAATTAAGGCTTTGGCTGGGGTGTCTTTGCCTCCTCCTGGTGGCCAGGTTCTGAATTCCCAAAAGTAATGAATGCAGCTGTGGACTCTTTCCATCTGAAGAAAAGAAAATGATCAGGTTAGCATAATTTATGTTTTTGCCAGTCACATGACCTTCCGCTTTCACGCTCAATTACTGCTGGGTTCCTTGTGTTCTTGAAGACAGGTAGAAAACTGTACACTTAAAATAATTTGCTAATTTATCTATAGTAGGCTACTCTTGAAGTAGCTGGGGCTTAGTCTTTTTAAGCTATGAGGGCATGGTATGTCTATTTAGTACAAGAGTTTCCCGCGCTGCTGTTATTTAAAGTGACAGTAACAAAATAAGTTTGATTTTTTTGCCAATAAAGCCTTCTTTAGTCATGGCTCAAGGCTCTGTTCCTAAGGACATCTGTTGTGTTCAGAGCAGAATGGGGGTTCTTTTTACAACTTTTCCGGTCTTAAAGGGTTACTAACTTTTGTCTTTTTAGCCAAAATGGAACCCACATTTCAACACAAATATATAAGCAATATATAACTGACCTATTTTGATTCGGAAACGAAGCTGCATAACAGCATTAAAACAAATGTATTATTTGATGATAACGACACATAATCCAACCCCTCCAGTATGTCCTATCGGATCTCTATTTTGTGCATATCATTAAAAGCCGATTTCGGCACATTGCACATGCGCACTTTAATTCTTCAAATAGCGCATGCATGTTTGCTCTGGGTGAAGCCGAAATTACCCATATAGTAATCAGAGTCATGCTTGCGCATTGGTTATCAAGAGAGTGACATATTCAATGATGGTTTGCACTATCTTGCGCATGCGCATCACGGCCAACCGCCGCCATCTTCCAACTAGGGTTGTCAACCCTGATTAGACAACGCTGAAAGCTACCAATGGAGTGGGTTTGGAATGGGTTAAAAATTCAGAGACACTGCTGCAAAACTGCAAGTATTTGAAACAGGGCATTGTAAAGGACTTTATTTTTGTACATTTTTTGCATTGGTCGTTATTTTCTGACTTCAGTATCCCTTTAATGTCTGCAGCACAGATCATACATTAAATCAGATTGTAAACCACCCTACTAAGACACAATTGTATGCAACTGTTTTCACATTGCACAGCTGCAGATAGCAACAATGTCTTATTGCATACTGATTTGTAACAGTGCCAATTTGATTCATGCATAAATTGGCGTTGATATTTTGTGGCCCCTAGCAAAAAATCTTTTGCTGTGTATTCACTCATATTACTATCTTTAATACATCTAGTTATATTCATTTACACTATGTAGATTAATATGAATTACAATACTTGACTACGAAGATGTTTGGTGTAGCTACATTTTAAGATATATTAAGAGTTTTTATATAGCTATTATCCTCCTTGAATAATATGAAACCTTCCATTGCTGTCTCATTTTATAACTGTATGTTTGCAACCTCCTCATTTTGTGACAGTCAGCTAGATTACGAGTTTGGCGTTATTATGAGTGAAAAAGCATCGTTATGGCCCATAACAATGCTTTTTCCCTAACGCCGCTATTACAAGTCTTGTCTGAATAGCTGTACCGCACACTTTTTTGGCAATCACGCAACGTCAGTACCGCGCTTTTATAAAAAAAGTCCTTTTTCAATGGGACTTCCATAGCGCCGGTATTACGAGGTTTTCTGTGAGGCCAAAAAATGAGCGGTACAGCCTAAAATGACAAGATCCGTGCCGCCATCTAAAGTCAGTAGTTATGAGTTTTACGTTACAAAGCTGTACCATAAAACTCATAACTAAACTGTCACAAAGTACACCAACACCCATAAACTACCTATTAACCCCTAAACCGAGGCCCTCCCACATCCCAAACACTAAAATAAAATTATTAACCCCTAATCTGCCGCTCCTGACATCGCTGGCACTTAAAAAAAATATATTAACCTATTCCGCCACTCCCCGACATCGTCGCCACTGTAATAAAATTATTAACCCCCAAAACGCCACCCTCCCGCATCAAAAACACTATTTAAATATAATTAACCCCTAATCTGCCGTCCTCCCACTCCGTCGCTATAATAAACCTATTAACCCCTAAACCTAACGTAACCATAACCCTAACACCCCCTAACTTAAATATATTTAAAATAAATCTAAATCAAACTTAATATTATTACCTAAATAATTCCTATTTAAAACTAAATACTTACTTGTAAAATAAAATCTAAGCTAGCTACAATATAACTAATAGTTACATTGTAGCTATCTTAGGTTTTATTTTTATTTCACAGGTAAGTTTGTATTTATTTTAACTAGGTAGACTAGTTACTAAATAGTTATTAACTATTTACTAGCTACCTAGTTAAAATAAATACAAATATACCTGTAACATAAAACCTAACCTGCCTTACACTAACACCTAACATTACAATGAAATTAAATAAATTAAATTAACAAAATACAATTATCTAAATTACAAAAAAAATAAACACTAAATTACACAAAATAAAAAAGAAATGGTCAAAAATAAAAAAATAATTACTCCTAATCTAATATCCCTATCAAAATAAAAAAGCTCCCCCAGAATAAAAAAAAAACCCTAGCCTACACTAAACTGCCAATGGCCCTTAAAAGGGCCTTTTGCTGGGCATTGCCGGCAGAAGTCTTCATCCAAGCAGGCAGAAGTCTTCATCCAGACGGCATCTTCTACCTTCATCCATCCGGCGCAGAGCGGGTCCATCTTCAAGACATCCGGCGCGGAGCATCCTCTTCTTCCGATGGCTGCTGAAGAATGAAGTTTCCCTTTAAATGACGTCATTCAAGATGGCGTCCCTTACATTCTAAGAATTCTATCAGCCAATAGGAATTAAGGGGGAAAAATCAATCAGCCAATAGGATTAAGCTTGCATTCTATTGGCTGATTGGAATAGCCAATCGAATGCAAGCTCAATCCTATTGGCTGTTTGGATCAGCCAATAGGATAAGAGCTCAATCCTATTGGCTGATTGCAACAGCCAATAGGATTTTTTCCCCCCAGCCAATCGGAATGTAAGGGACGCCATCTTGGATGACGTCATTAAAAAAGGGAAACTTCATTCTTCAGCAGCCATCGGAAGAAGAGGATGCTCTGCACCGGATGTCTTGAAGATGGACCTGCTCCGCACTGGATGGATGAAGATAGAAGATGTCGTCTGGATGAAGACTTCTGCCAGCTTCGATGAGGACTTCTGCCGCCTGGATGAGGATGGATGTCCGGTCTTCAAAAACTGTAAGTGGATCGTTGGGGGTTAGTGTTAGGTTTTTTTAAGGGTTTATTGGGTGGGTTTTATTTTTAGCTTAGGGTTTTGGGCAATGTAAAAGAGCTAAATGCCCTTTCTTTCATGTAATTAGCAAGAGTCCATGAGCTAGTGACGTATGGGATATACATTCCTACCAGGAGGGGCAAAGTTTCCCAAACCTTAAAATGCCTATAAATACACCCCTCACCACACCCACAATTCAGTTTTACAAACTTTGCCTCCCGTGGAGGTGGTGAAGTAAGTTTGTGCTTAGATTCAACGTTGATATGCGCTTCACAACAGGTTGAAGCCTGGTTTTCCTCTCAGAGTGCAGCGAATGTCAGAGGGAAGTGAAGAGAGTATTGCCTATTTGAGAACAATGGTCTACCTCTAGGGGATCTTTTTCATAGGCTCTCTGTTATCGGTCGTAGAGATTTATCTCCTACCTCCCTTTTCAGATCGACGATATACTCTTATATACCATTACCTCTACTGATTCTCGTTTCAGTACTGGTTTGGCTATCTGCTATATGTAGATGAGTGTCCTGGGGTAAGTAAATCTTATTTTTTGTGACACTCTAAGCTATGGTTGGGCACTTTATATGTAAAGTTCTAAATATATGTCTTTAAACTTATATTTGCCATGATTCAGGATAATCAGTATTCCTTTATAATTCAGACTGTCAGTTTCATTATTTGGGATAATGCATTTTAATTCAATTTATTTTTCATTACCTTGAAAATGTTCAATTGACAATTTTCCCTGAGTGCTGTTAGGCTCGCGGGGGCAGAAAATGTTTCTTTCTCCAACATAGGTGTGTCCGGTCCACGGCGTCATCCTTACTTGTGGGATATTCTCCTCCCCAACAGGAAATGGCAAAGAGGCAACATCTCCACGGAGATGGCTTAGAGTTTTTTGGTGTTTAACTGTAGTTTTTATTATTCAATCAAGAGTTTGTTATTTTAAAATAGTGCTGGTATGTACTATTTACTCTGAAACAGAAAAGAGATGAAGATTTCTGTTTGTAAGAGGAAAATGATTTTAGCAACCGTTACTAAAATCGATGGCTGTTTCCACACAGGACTGTTGAGAGGAATTAACTTCAGTTGGGGGGAAACAGTGAGCAGACTTTTGCTGCTTGAGGTATGACACATTTCTAACAAGACGATG